>NC_074703.1:6749654-6763022 GCF_029448725.1 Salvelinus fontinalis | reverse complement strand
CACACACACACACACACACACACACACACACACACACACACACACACACACACACACACACACACACACACACACACACACACACACACACACACACACAATAGAGCTCTCTCTCACACACACGCGGAGGTTGGGAAAACAGTGAGTCACGGCGATCCCTGTGTTTGTCACCAAGGCCTGGGTAGCTGTGGGCTTGTTGACACACACAGAGGGACGGGGACAGAGACGGGAACAAGGACACGGGGACAGCCATCAATAGCCTCCTCATGCCCTACCTCTGACATGACCGACCTGAAAAGCACTTTGTGAAAATTGTTAATGTAGAAAGTTTTTTTTAAATATACAGTACCAGTCAAAAGTTTGGACACCTAATCATTCAAGAGTTTTTCTTTCTACATTGTAGAATAATAGTGAAGATATCAAAACTATGAAATAACAGATGGAATCATGTAGTAACCAAAAAAGTGTTAAACAAATAAAATAAAGCCAGTCTTTGCCTTGATGACAGCTTTGCACACTCTTGGCATTCTCTCAACCAGCTTCATAAGGAATGCTTTTCCAACCATCTTGAAGGAGTTCCCACATATGCTGAGCACTTGTTGGCTGGTTTTACTTCACTCTGCAGTCCAACTCATCCCAAACCTTCTCAATTGGGTTGAGGTTGGGTGATTGTGGAGGCCAGGTCATCTGATGCAGCACTCCATCACTCTCCTTGGTCAAATAGCCCTTACACAGACTGGAGGTGTGTTCTGGGTCATTGTCCTGTTGAAAAACAAATGATTGTCCCACTAAGCGCAAACCAGATGGGGTGGCATATCGCTGCAGAATGCTGTGGTAGCCATGCTGGTTAAGTGTGCCTTGAATTCTAAATAAATCACAGACAGTGTCACCAGCAAAGCACCATCACACCTCCTCTATGCTTCACTGTGGGAACCACACATGCAGATATCAATCAATCAATCAAATGTATTTATAAAGCCCTTTTTACATCAGCTGGTGTCACAAAGTGCTATACAGAAACCAGCCTAAAGCCCCAAACAACAAGCAATGCAGATGTAGAAGCACAGTGGTTAGGAAAAACTCCCTAGAAAGGCAAGGAACCTAGGAAGAAACTTAGAGAGGAACCAGGCTCTGAGGGGTGACCAGTCCTCTTCTGGCTGTGCCGGGTGGAGATTATAACAGTACATAGCCAAGATGTTCAAACATTCATAGATGACCAGCAGGGTCAAGTCATAATAATCGCAGTGGTTGTCGAGGGTGCAACAGGTCAGCACGACCAGGTGGACTGGGGACAGCAAGGAGTCATCAGGCCAGGTAGTCCTGAGGCATGGTCCTAGGGCTCAGGTCCTCAGAGAGAGAGAGAGAGAATTAGAGAGAGCATACTTAAATTCACACAGGACTCCGGATAAGACAGGAGAGGACTCCAGATATAACAGACTGACCCTAGCCCCCCGAAACATAAACTATTGCAGCATAATTACTGGAGGCTGAGACAGGAGGGGTCGGGAGACACTGTGGCCCCGTCCGACTATACCCCGGATAGAGCCAACCTGGCAGGTTGAAAAATGGAGCTCTATAGGAGAAAGCCCTGCCTCCAGCTGTTTGCTTAGAAATTCTAGAGACATTAAGGTGGCCTGTGTAGGTGGCCTGTGTACGTGTAGGTATGTATGGCAGAACCAAATCGGGAAGATAGGTAGGAGCAAGCCCATGTAATGCTTTGTAGGTTAGCAGTAGAACCTTGAAATCAGCCCTGGCCTTAACAGGAAGCCAGTGTAGAGAGGATAGCACTGGAGTAATATGATCAAATTTTTTGGTTCTAGTCAAGATTCTAGCACCCGTGTTTAGCACTAATGGAAGTAAGATCTAAACCAGGCTAGAACTTCTCCATGTAGACCAATTTGGGTTTCCAATCTCTCCAAAAGAATGAGGTGATCGATGGTATCAAAAAGAGCACTAAGGTCTAGGAGCACGAGGACAGATGCAGAGCCTTGGTCTGACGCCATTAAAAAGTAATTTACCACCTTCACGAGTGCAGTCTCAGTGCTATGATGGGGTCTAAAACCAGACTGAAGCATTTCGCATATATTGTTAGTCTTCAGGAAGGCAGTGAGTTGCTGCGCAACAGCTTTTTCTAAACTTTTTGAGAGGAATGTGAGATTTGATATAGGCTGCTCACCTACTCTGCGTCTCACAAAGACACGGCGGTTGGAACCAAAAATCTCAAATTTGGACTCCTCAGACGAAAGGACAGATTTCCACCAGTCTCATGTCCATTGCTTGTGTTTCTTGGCCCAAGCAAGTCTCTTCTTCTTATTGGTGTCCTTTAGTAGTGGTTTCTTTGCAACAATTTGACCATGAAGGCCTGATTCACGCAGTCTCCTCTGAACAATTAATGTTGAGATGTGTTTGTTACTTGAACTCTGTGAAGCGTTTATTTGTGCTGCAATATGAGGTGCAGTTAACTCTAATGAACTTATCCTCTGCAGCAGAGGTAACTCTGGGTCTTCCTTACCTGTGGCGTTCCTTATGAGAGCCAGTTTCATCATAGCGCTTGATGGTTTTTGCGACTGCACTTCAAGAAACTTTAACAATTCATGACATTTTCCGTATTGACTGACCTTCATGTCTTAAATGAATGATGGACTGTCACTTCTCTTTGCTTATTTGAGCTGTTCTTGCCATAATATGGACTTGGTCTTTTACCAAATAAGGCTATCTTCTCTATACCACCCCTACCTTGTCACAACACAACTGATTGTCTCAAACACATGAAGAAGGAAAGACATTCCACCATTAACTTTTAACTGTTAATTGAAATGCATTCCAGGTGACTACCTCATGAAGATGGCAGAGAGAATGCCAAGAGTGTGCAAAGCTGTCATGAAGGCAAACGGTGGCTACTTTGAAGAATCTAAAATCTAAAATATATTTTGATTTGTTGAACACTTTTTTGGTTACTACATGTGTTATTTGATGGTGTTGATGTCTTCACTATTATTCTACAACCTAGAAAATAGTGAAAATAAAGAAAAGCCCTTGATTGAGTAGGCGTGTCCAAACTTTTGACTGGTACTGTATTTCAGATGTGTTGAATATAATAACTTCAGCTGAAACTTTATTAAGCATGTGCTAAAGCAATCTATTCACTCTTTATGATAGTAAGTTCAACTGGGATTCAAGTAAGTTTAAGTTGAGAAAAATGAAGAAACCTACACACTGCTCTTGCTAGTATCACTGCTGTTTATTAAGCTTTATGTATCGGCCTTAAGGCCTTCTTTAGAGCTTGTGTGAGTGTTTTTAAGTTGCACCCTTATGTAGACATTGCTCCACCCACATTCGTTCAATGCAGCGAATGGTGTTGAAGCCAAGGAAAATGAAACGTGTTACCAAATATAACAATGTGCATTTCAGAAGTATTCTAATAAAATGTGAACATAAAACGTATTCAACACGTCTGTAAAACCACATTTAGAATCAAAGTAAGTTGAATTTAAAATGCAGTGTTTAAAGTCAAACTGTTATGATGTATGTAACATTCAGCTGGTTGTAGTCTCTGTCTGGACTCAAATTAAGCATTATGCTTTTACTGTGAAGTGTGTTGTCTTTTCAAATGCACTTTAAATAAAGTTTGATTTGATTTAAATTGTCTTTGTACCCAGCATCCCCTTGGATGGACTCGCGAAAAACGCCCAATAAGATCGACCTCTACGACGTCCGGCGGCGACCGTGGTGAGTGGAGACATACACACACACACACAAAGATGCATAACCCTGTTACTTTACAATTGACATTTAAAAGTCAGACTGCTTTTGACAATATTTTTTTCTTCTGTTTGTCTATTTGTTGGAATCATAAGACATAAGGTAAAAGTTTCAAGTGTTTTTTCACCGCTGTATTTATTTGCTTGTTTGTTTACCAGGTACATCCAGGGGGCAGCGTCGCCTAAGGACATGCTGATCCTAGTGGATGCGTGAGTGACTCTCTTTTTGTGATTCATATTTACAGTCAGAATCATGACCAGTCTAAAAAACAAGTTCTGACGTCCCCCCACCACCAGCCTGTAATGCTGAGCTTAGAGCTGCATCAGCACTCTCATGACTTGGAGAGACTGAGGAAATAGAATACATCATGAACTATAGCGAAAACATCATTTGTTTTGCTGTGAATGTACACTACCGTTCAAAAGTTTGGGGTCCCTTAGAGGGTTTTCTAATGATCAATTAGCCTTTTAAAATGATCAACTTGGATTAGCTAACACAACGGGCCATTGGAACACAGGAGTGATGGTTGCTGATAATGGGCATCTGTACACCTATGTAGATATTCCATTAAAAATAATCTGCCGTTTTGAGCTACAATAGTCATTTACAAGATTAACAATGTCTAGACTGTATTTCTGATCAATTTGATGTTATTTTAATGGACAAAAAATGTGCTTTTCTTTCAAAAACAAGAACATTTCTAAGTGACCCCAAACTTTTGAACGGTAGTGTATACCTAAGAATTCTCAACCACAATTACACGTTTGTTTGCATTTTTATATTTTACTAATCTTGTTCAAGGTGAATTACAGTCAGTGGTTAGTATTACACAGACCTTACACATAGGGGCTCCCGAGTGGCACAGAGGTCTAAGGCACTGTGCTAGACTGTGCTAGAGGCATCATTCCAGGCTTTATCACAACCGGCCGTGATTGGGAGTCCCATACGGCAGCACACAATTGGCCCAGCGGCATCTGGGTTTGGCCGGGGTAGGCCGTGGTTGTAAATAAGAATTTGTTCTTAACTGACTTGTCTAGTTATATAAAGGTTAAAGAAAAAGGAAATGAAACAACATCGGAACACGCTAATAAGTACACCCTTTTCATTGTTTTGAACAGAAAATATAAAGCAATACGACAATAGGAATTGTCTGTTGAAAAATGGGAAAACCCTGTAGGTGTCGTAATGGAGTGCCTACAATTCAGGAACTCACTTATTTGCTTTCTTGTAGAACTAAAGTGACAGTGGTTGTGTAAGTGCTGCTACTACCTGTAGCCTGCTTTACACACCTGATACAAGGCAATTACAAGAGTCCCTATAAACTCCCATAATACTCCCTGGGTATATGGCTATTTAATGCAAAGTACATCAGAAATCACTTGGAAACTTGGAAAAGTAGAGCAAGACAGCCAGACTACTTTATCTTAAAGATGAAAGATTAAACTTTTTGGGGGGACCCAACCCAAATTCACAAAGATTTATTGATCTGTCATTCTCACTGAAAGCAGGTCTAAGAAATGATACACCAACTTCAAAAAGCTGAAAATAGAATATTTTGGGTTATGTGAAAGATATTTCACAGCAGTTTAGATGGTATAATGATTCTCTACACTAGACTTGCTTGTTTTGTCACCTAAATAGAAATTAGGCAAACTATTACAATTTTAACAACCAGGAAATGGCGTAGTGATTTCTGCATAGTGCATCTTTAATCAAACCACTATATGCTATTGTATCAACTACACACTAGGCTATCAATGTCATGGTTATCAAGTTCATCAGCAAATCCCTGCTGTATACTGTACATAACAAACATAACGGTATCATCTTATTATGTGCTAATGAGAATTGCCTATAGGGAGTTTTTTTTTTGGTCATTGAACTAAAAGGATTTGTCTATATTAGATGGGTAAAGCCCGTGCCACCGCGACACACCCTGATTAATCGGCTGTGCCTGGAATGGAAAGGCTGGCACCGCGCCAGCACCTAAATGAGAACAATAAAAAAGATATATGAAAAATCCATTTCGCCCCCTTAGCTCTTGACGCGAGGTAGATAATTGGCGGGCCCGATTGACAGGCTATTTCAACATCAAAGCTGTGCCGCTGCCGTCGTGGTGATGCCCGGGCAGAAGGAGTATAAAAGACGCTTCACTCCTCCTTTTTTCCGTTTGGTGCATTTTGTCTTTACCTGCACCCTGCATGTCTTTATATATACACCATCTGCTCTCTACTTCTCTCACATCCAATTTTAACTTGAGTGGTGCTATGTTCAAGTGTAGGCCTATATCATTAAATGTCCAATTCTCGGCGCCGCTACGACAACACGAAATGTCAGAATTAAAGTGACTCACTCTATGCTAATGTTAGCCTTTCATGTAGCGTTAGTGTCGGCTAGAGGAGGCATGGTGATAGCGCTTTAAGTCCACTGCTGGGTTAGCCTAATGACGCTAGCCACTTCCCCTCACATGTTTATCCTGATAGGCCTATATCTAGAGAGCCTATTAGTGTTAGCTAAAAGCCTAGTAGTCACGCGGCCTGTGGTTGTTTTAATGCCTCTTTGTCTCTGTGTGTGTCCCAAATGGCAGCCTATTCCCTATAGTGCACTACTTTTGACCAGAGTCCCATAAGGCGCTAGTAAAAAGTAGTGCACTGTATAGGGAATAGGGTGCCATTTAGCACACGACCCATGTCTCCCACTTCATCACACTCAATGTTAGTTTTATAGCTTCAGCCGTGGCAAATTTAAAGGGCAATGTCTTTCTGGGCCCCTGAATGCTAACAGGCTAGTTAGTGGTCTTATTGCATATGTAATGACGGCACCACACTCAGGCCTAGTGCTAAATATGAATTACAGTATTGTTGAGTTGGTTGAGTCAGATACATGTGTTGTTTATGTGGTCTGATTCCCCTTGCTCAATACCCTGCTGCGGATATTGATGTGTTCATCTAAGAGATATTCAATTGAAATTCCTCCACACAAACAAGAGAAATACAACAGACTATTTTAGCTCTTGGCTGAAGGAAGCAATCCAGTTCAAGTTATATCCAGATCAAACAAACACATATTTGTCTGGAGAACACAGTCATAGATGTGTAACATCTGGTAATAGCCTGCTCCTGTGGTACTTAATGGCCTTTCTCTCCTTCCTGTAGGTGTCTGAGTTAACGGCCTTTCTCTCCTTCCTGTAGGTGTCTGAGTTAATGGTCTTTCTCTCCTTCCTGTAGGTGTTTGAGTTAATGGTCTTTCTCTCCTTCCTGTAGGTGTCTGAGTTAACGGCCTTTCTCTCCTTCCTGTAGGTGTCTGAGTTAATGGTCTTTCTCTCCTTCCTGTAGGTGTCTGAGTTAATGGCCTTTCTCTCCTTCCTGTAGGTGTCTGAGTTAATGGCCTTTCTCTCCTTCCTGTAGGTGTCTGAGTTAACGGCCTTTCTCTCCTTCCTGTAGGTGTCTGAGTTAACGGCCTTTCTCTCCTTCCTGTAGGTGTCTGAGTTAATGGCCTTTCTCTCCTTCCTGTAGGTGTCTGAGTTAATGGCCTTTCTCTCCTTCCTGTAGGTGTCTGAGTTAACGGCCTTTCTCTCCTTCCTGTAGGTGTTTGAGTTAATGGCCTTTCTCTCCTTCCTGTAGGTGTCTGAGTTAATGGCCTTTCTCTCCTTCCTGTAGGTGTCTGAGTTAACGGCCTTTCTCTCCTTCCTGTAGGTGTCTGAGTTAATGGCCTTTCTCTCCTTCCTGTAGGTGTCTGAGTTAATGGCCTTTCTCTCCTTCCTGTAGGTGTCTGAGTTAACGGCCTTTCTCTCCTTCCTGTAGGTGTCTGAGTTAATGGCCTTTCTCTCCTTCCTGTAGGTGTCTGAGTTAATGGCCTTTCTCTCCTTCCTGTAGGTGTCTGAGTTAATGGCCTTTCTCTCCTTCCTGTAGGTGTCTGAGTTAATGGCATTTCTCTCCTTCCTGTAGGTGTCTGAGTTAATGGCCTTTCTCTCCTTCCTGTAGGTGTCTGAGTTAACGCTCAAACTGATCCACACCTCCAAACCAGACAATGACTGTTGTCATAGATATGTAATAACAGGTTATAACGTCTGTCCGTAGGAGTGGCAGTGTCTCTGGCCTCACCCTGAAGCTAATCCACACCTCTGTCAACGAGATGCTGGAGACCCTGTCTGACGATGACTACGTCAATGTGGTCTATGTGAGTATCCAAGGCAGTTGGCAGAACGTGGTCTTTACACATAGGCCATTTATAGGACGAATGGAATGACTGTGATCTTTACCCATTATAATTATAGGACGAATGCAATGACTTTGTGCTAGTCGTTATTGTGTTTGAGGAATGGGTTCTTGGAATGAAAAGCCAACTGACATTTACTCCTGAGGTGCTGACCTGTTGCACCCTCTATAACCACTGTGATTATTATTTGACCCTGCTGGTCATCTAGGAACGCTTGATCATCTTGAAGAACGATCTGGCCTTAATGGCCATGTACTCTTATCTCCACCGGCACAGCCAGAAGAGGACTGGCCACCCCTCCCCCCACTCTCTAGGTTTCTTCCTAGGTTCCTGCCTTTCTAGGGAGTTTTTCCTAGCCACTGTGCTTCTACATCTGCATTGCTTGCTGTTTGGGGTTTTAGGCTGGGTTTCTGGCCTTTTGGTTAAAGTGATCTGGATGAGTGGATGGATTTGTATGTCTTTAATCAGATATGGGCTTGAATGCACACATGAATGTACTGTGTGTGTGTGTGTGTGTGTGTGTGTGTGTGTGTGTGTGTGTGTGTGTGTGTGTGTGTGTGTGTGTGTGTGTGTGTGTGTGTTAGAGAGAGACTGGTTGTACAGATGGTGATGCTGATATCATTGTCCCCACAGACCCCTCCCACCCCAGATGTTCGAAACGTGACAGTGACTAATTTCTCTGTCTCCGTGTGCTTCACACACACACACACACACACCCACAGCAGAGAAGTAGACCTCTTTGTTTGCTGTTGTGTGTGTCTGTAGTGATAGTTTGTGCACTGATCTCTGTAACTGGAGTGTCTGTAGTAGTGATCTCTGTAACGGGAGTGTCTGTAGCAGTGATCTCTGTAACTGGAGTGTCTGTAGCAGTGATCTCTGTAACTGGGGTGTCTGTAGCAGCGATCTCTGTAACTGGAGTGTCTGTAGCAGTGATCTCTGTAACTGGAGTGTCTGTAGCAGTGATCTTTGGAACTGGAGTGTCTGTAGCAGTGATCTTTGGAACTGGAGTGTCTGTAGCAGTGATCTCTGTAACGGGAGTGTCTGTAGCAGTGATCTCTGTAACTGGAGTGTCTGTAGCAGTGATCTCTGTAACTGGAGTGTCGGTAGCAGTGATCTCTGTAACTGGAGTGTGTATAGCAGTGATCTCTGTAACGGGAGTGTCTGTAGCAGTGATCTCTGTAACTGGAGTGTCTGTAGCAGTGATCTCTGTAACTGGAGTGTCGGTAGCAGTGATCTCTGTAACTGGAGTGTGTATAGCAGTGATCTCTGTAACTGGAGTGTCTGTAGCAGTGATCTTTTCTTGTGTATGTAAATGTGTACAGAATGATATCAGTGCCCCTTTCAAATGACTAATATTAGTATTTCTAACAACAGACTGTACCAAACATCAATGCCTTAAAATGCAGAGCCGTATTCCCTGTTATGTGTGTGGGTGTGTAGGAACGTATATGTATGGCTCATCCTCTGTCTCAGTGGGAGACTTTTCTATTTCTCTCATTCAGTTCAATGATAATTCAACAACTCATCCCTCCTCTCTCTCTCCCTCCCCCTCCCTCTGTCCCTCTGTCTGGTACAGTTCAATGATAATTCAACAACTCATCCCTCCTCTCTCTCTCCCTCCCCCTCCCTCTGTCTCCCTGTCTGGTACAGTTCAATGATAAAGCGGTGAAGGCGGCATGCTTTCAGAACCTGGTCCAGGCCAACGTGCGGAACAAGAGGTTCCTGAAGGATGCTGTGCGGAACATCTCAGCCAAGGGCATCACAAACTACAAAGGCGGCTTCGAGTTGGCCTTCGAGCAGCTCTCATCGGTAGGGGATGAGAGTGTGTGTGTGCTATAGTTTGCTGTGTTTGAATGTATGCACGTACATGCGTGTGTGCATGAGGTTGTGTTAGTTAGGAGGGACTGTGGTGTGGCGTGTGTGAGTGTGTGAGTGCATTCAAGAGAGTGAGCGAGAAAGCGAGAGGAAAAGAAGAGGGAGGGAGAGAGGCATGGCCAGTGTGTCTACAAAACATTAAACATATCCCTTGTATTTTTCCATTCCAACTCTTCAGACTTTGTGTCGCCTGGGTTTTCCCTGTTTTCCATTAGCCCACGTGGTTGATGTAACTCGATGTAATTGAGACATTAGATTAGCTTGAATGATGAGAATAACAATGGAAACACAAGCTATAGTACTAGTAATCGCCCCAGAGGAGACCACCTGTTATTGTTGTCACGTATCGCCATCTGCTGGTGATTTTGGCCATTTCACTCTTCTATTTGTTTCTAATCACTTGGGTTGTAATTCATTTGGTCACACTGTAGCAAAACGTTTGTTATTGGACAACTTCAGGTAGTCTCTCTCCCTGTTTCAGTCCATTTTCCTCCATTTGGTTCCTAATAAATAGGACCCTAATGGCGATACATTAAACCTTTTTCCATCAAACCTTATTTTGATGGGGTGCCCACTTTCATAAATGAAATTAAATGATTTGTAAAAAGGAAGGTCAGCACTCTTAGAATGAAGTTTATTTAAAGTAAAATAAGTGGATTTAATTGGCAATGTTTTGTTCAGGTCTGACCTTTTCAATTCAATAAATCTTAATTGTCCCATCCTAAAGGTCAATTAGTTTGAGTACAACAAATACAAGACCTTGTATTTGATCTTACAATAACTGATTTTCTGATGGTTTGTAAATACACAGTGCATCGTAAACCTAATCACTGTGCTTCAGTCATTTAAATGACATAAAATGTATGTTGTGTTGTTCCCCCCCCCCCCCCCCCCGTCTCTGTGTCCCTACTCATCCTCTCTCTCGTTCTCTCTCTGTGCTGTGTCCCCCCCCCGTCTCTGTGTCCCTACTCATCCTCTCTCGTTCTCTCTCTGTGCTGTGTCCCCCCCCCCGTCTCTGTGTCCCTACTCATCCTCTCTCTCGTTCTCTCTCTGTGCTGTGTCCCCCCCCCCGTCTCTGTGTCCCTACTCATCCTCTCTCTCGTTCTCTCTATGTGCTGTGTCCCCACTCCCCCCCTCTCTCTCTTTCTCTCTCTGTGAACCCACTCTTTCTATCCCCCCTCCGTCATCCCCCTCTCTCTCTCTAGTTGAACGTGACCCAGGGCAGGGCGTTGTGTAACAAGATCATCATGCTGTTCACTGACGGAGGAGAGGAGAGGGCCCAGGAGATCTTCCAGAAGTATAACGCTGACAAAAAGGTTGGTTGAGAGATGGTGACGTCTCCTACACACAGACATAAGGAACCCTCAGGAAGAGGTTCTGTGGGTAGTTTACATGATCCTGGGGAAGATCTCCATCAGAGGAGTTGCTGCTACAGGATGCATTCTGTTGTGCATAAATCAAAGCGCTTCAATTACTCAATGATACAGATGTGTTTATCACGGGTGGCTGGTTGCACCTTAATTGGGGAGGACGGACTCATGGTAATGGCTGCAACAGAATCCATGGAATAGTATTCAAACACATCAAATACATATTTTCCTAGTGTCTGATACCATTCCAGTCACTCCATTCCAGTCATTATTATGAGCCGTCCTCCCCTCACCAGCCTCCTGAGGTGTGTATATTTCTTCATAATCGGCCGTATACTGTGTAAATATGTTTGGTAAGCAGAGTGTAGAAATCCCAGGGCAACGGGTGGACTAGTGTTCCCATCTCTTGCTAGATAATACACACCAACATATACATACTGTAGAGATATAAAAGTCATATGCATACACTGAAACATACTGTACACAGATACATACATGTTAAATCTATTTGTGACCCTTGATCCTATGTTAACCCTTTAGGTGCGGATATTCACGTTCTCAGTGGGCCAACACAACTATGACAAAGGACCAATCCAGTGGATGGCCTGCACCAACAAAGGTACGCAACACACATACGTCATGGCCCTGCCTGAATACTACATCCTTCCTACCTATTTCATATGACTAGATTAGGAGAAGCAATGTGTCCACACCAATGCTTTTACAGTAGGACCATGTCAGACAAGAGACGACTTCCAGGAAGGGAACAAGGATGCATTGTCATGGAATTCAATCAGAGCCAAAGTCTTCCATACTGTGTCCTGGTATGTTATATTGTAAATGATGACGTGTAAAGGTGAAATACTTGTGTTCCAGGGTACTATTACGAAATCCCCTCCATCGGTGCTATCAGGATCAACACTCAGGTAAACAGTAATCAAATAGATCTTAAAACACTGAAGTCTAAACTCAACTATAAGATGCAAACCTTGCTTTGGTGCAAATGTTCAGTAAATCTGGCACGTTGTAGTAATGCTATACAGTGTTTCTACAGTTCTTTAGAGTTTGTGTCTGATGCCCTCTAGTGGTCATATGATACACCTCTCTATATAGTCATGCTATTCAATGCACAGCAGTGATTGTTTCATTGGTTTGGTCTGATTCCTCTCTCACACACAACAGGAGTACCTGGATGTACTGGGAAGGCCCATGGTCAAAGCAAACAACAAGGCCAAGCAGGTTCAATGGACCAACGTTTACCAGGACGCACTGGTACGTTACACCAACTGACACAATGTTGAACGGGGGATGAAATATGAGCCAACAGCAGTGGTGTGAATATAGTTACAGCATCAGAAATAGTGTGAAGTTGTATTCTGAATGGTTACAGTGAAGATGGGTGAAGTGTGTACACTTCAGGGTTGGAGTCAATTCCACAAATGCAATTCTAGATCAATTCTCTCCCTGTAAATTCCATTGAATTAAATTCAAAATACAGGTCAGTCTTTGAATTCAGAGATAATTCAATTCCTCTCAATTCCAAATTCCAAGAATTAAATTCCCTAATTCAATATTATCCCCAATAATTCCAACTCAAATTCAATTCCCCCAGACTTTCAGGCTGGTCATGTCACTGTTCAGACAGCCTGGCTGTACAGGAAATATAGGAACACAGGTTGAAATGGTTCAGAACAAATCCTACAGTACACTTTTACACTATTCACTCCATTAACCCGTGTGTGGTGTTCATGTTTTTCTTATTGATGGACCCACAACATTATTGGGTTTTTAAAGTGTACCGGAGTTGGGATCAAGTTTACATTAAAGTGTACCAGGGTTGGGGTCAAGTTTACATTAAAGTGTACCAGAGTTGGGATCAAGTTTACATTAAAGTGTACCAGGGTTGAGGTCAAGTTTACATTAAAGTGTACCAGGGTTGGGATCAAGTTTACATTAAAGTGTACCAGAGTTGGGATCAAGTTTGCATTAAAGTGTACCAGGGTTGGGGTCAAGTTTACATTAAAGTGTACCAGGGTTGGGATCAAGTTTACATTAAAGTGTACCAGGGTTGGGGTCAAGTTTACATTAAAGTGTACCAGGGTTGGGGTCAAGTTTACATTAAAGTGTACCAGAGTTGGGATCA
>NC_074703.1:6736005-6749155 GCF_029448725.1 Salvelinus fontinalis | reverse complement strand
ACACACACACACACACACACACACACACACACACACACACACACACACACACACACACACACAATAGAGCTCTCTCTCACACGCATGCGGAGGTTGGGAAAACAGTCACGGCGATCCCTGTGTTTGTCACCAAGGCCTGGGTAGCTGTGGGCTTGTTGACACACACAGAGGGACGGGGACAGAGACGGGAACAAGGACACGGGGACAGCCATCAATAGCCTCCTTATGCGCGACCTCTGACATGACCGACCTGAAAAGCACTTTGTGAAAATTGTTAATGTAGAATAATTTTTTTAAATATACAGTACCAGTCAAAAGTTTGGACACCTAATCATTCAAGAGTTGTTCTTTCTACATTGTAGAATAATAGTGAAGACATCAAAACTATGAAATAACAGATGGAATCATGTAGTAACCAAAAAAGTGTTAAACAAATAAAATAAAAAAGCCAGTCTTTGCCTTGATGATAGCTTTGCACACTCTTGGCATTCTCTCAACCAGCTTCATAAGGAATGCTTTTCCAACCATCTTGAAGGAGTTCCCACATATGCTGAGCACTTGTTGGCTGGTTTTACTTCACTCTGCAGTCCAACTCATCCCAAACCTTCTCAATTGGGTTGAGGTTGGGTGATTGTGGAGGCCAGGTCATCTGATGCAGCATTCCATCACTCTCCTTGGTCAAATAGCCCTTACACAGACTGGATGTGTGTTCTGGGTCATTGTCCTGTTGAAAAACAAATGATAGTCCCACTAAGAGCAAACCAGATGGGATGGCGTATCGCTGCAGAATGCTGTGGTAGCCATGCTGGTTAAGTGTGCCTTGAATTCTAAATAAATCACAGACAGTGTCACCAGCAGAGCACCATCACACCTCCTCTATGCTTCACTGTGGGAACCACACATGCAGAGATCACTCAATCAATCAAATGTATTTATAAAGCTCTTTTTACATCAGCTGGTGTCACAAAGTGCTATACAGAAACCAGCCTAAAGCCCCAAACAACAAGCAATGCAGATGTAGAAGCACAGTGGTTAGGAAAAACTCCCTAGAAAGGCCAGAACCTAGGAAGAAACTTAGAGAGGAACCAGGCTCTGAGGGGTGACCAGTCCTCTTCTGGCTGTGCCGGGTGGAGATTATAACAGTACATAGCCAAGATGTTCAAACATTCATAGATGACCAGCAGGGTCAAGTCATAATAATCACAGTGGTTGTCGAGGGTGCAACAGGTCAGCACGACCAGGTGGACTGGGGACAGCAAGGAGTCATCAGGCCAGGTAGTCCTGAGGCATGGTCCTAGGGCTCAGGTCCTCAGAGAGAGAGAGAGAGAGAGAGAGAGAATTAGAGAGAGCATACTTAAATTCACACAGGACACCGGATAAGACAGGAGAAGTACTCCAGATATAACAGACTGACCCTAGCCCCCCGACATATAAACTATTGCAGCATAATTACTGGAGGCTGAGACAGGAGGGGTCGGGAGACACTGTGGCCCCGTCCGACTATACCCCGGATAGAGCCAACCTGGCAGGTTGAAAAATGGAGCTCTATAGGAGAAAGCCCTGCCTCCAGCTGTTTGCTTAGAAATTCTAGAGACATTAAGGTGGCCTGTGTACGTGTAGGTGGCCTGTGTACGTGTAGGTATGTATGGCAGAACCAAATCGGGAAGATAGGTAGGAGCAAGCCCATGTAATGCTTTGTAGGTTAGCAGTAGAACCTTGAAATCAGCCCTGGCCTTAACAGGAAGCCAGTGTAGAGAGGATAGCACTGGAGAAATATGATCAAATTTTTTGGTTCTAGTCAAGATTCTAGCACCCGTGTTTAGCACTAATGGAAGTAAGATCTAAACCAGGCTAGAACTTCTCCATGTAGACCAATTTGGGTTTCCAATCTCTCCAAAAGAATGAGGTGATCGATGGTATCAAAAAGAGCACTAAGGTCTAGGAGCACGAGGACAGATGCAGAGCCTTGGTCTGACGCCATTAAAAAGTAATTTACCACCTTCACGAGTGCAGTCTCAGTGCTATGATGGGGTCTAAAACCAGACTGAAGCATTTCGTATATATTGTTAGTCTTCAGGAAGGCAGTGAGTTGCTGCGCAACAGCTTTTTCTAAACTTTTTGAGAGGAATGGGAGATTTGATGTAGGCTGCTCACCTACTCTGCGTCTCACAAAGACACGGCGGTTGGAACCAAAAATCTCAAATTTGGACTCCTCAGACGAAAGGACAGATTTCCACCAGTCTCATGTCCATTGCTTGTGTTTCTTGGCCCAAGCAAGTCTCTTCTTCTTATTGGTGTCCTTTAGTAGTGGTTTCTTTGCAACAATTTGACCATGAAGGCCTGATTCACGCAGTCTCCTCTGAACATTTAATGTTGAGATGTATTTGTTACTTGAACTCTGTGAAGCGTTTATTTGGGCTGCAATATGAGGTGCAGTTAACTCTAATGAACTTATCCTCTGCAGCAGAGGTAACTCTGGGTCTTCCTTACCTGTGGCGTTCCTTATGAGAGCCAGTTTCATCATAGCGCTTGATGGTTTTTGCGACTGCACTTCAAGAAACTTTAACAATTCATGACATTTTCCGTATTGACTGACCTTCATGTCTTAAATGAATGATGGACTGTCACTTCTCTTTGCTTATTTGAGCTGTTCTTGCCATAATATGGACTTGGTCTTTTACCAAATAAGGCTATCTTCTCTATACCACCCCTACCTTGTCACAACACAACTGATTGTCTCAAACACATGAAGAAGGAAAGACATTCCACAATTAACTTTTAACTGTTAATTGAAATGCATTCCAGGTGACTACCTCATGAAGATGGTTGAGAGAATGCCAAGAGTGTGCAAAGCTGTCATGAAGGCAAACGGTGGCTACTTTGAAGAATCTAAAATCTAAAATATATTTTGATTTGTTGAACAATTTTTTGGTTACTACATGTGTTATTTGATGGTGTTGATGTCTTCACTATTATTCTACAACCTAGAAAATAGTAAAAATAAAGAAAAGCCCTTGATTGAGTAGGCGTGTCCAAACTTTTGACTGGTACTGTATTTCAGATGTGTTGAATATAATAACTTCAGCTGAAACTTTATTAAGCATGTGCTAAAGCAATCTATTCACTCTTTATGATAGTAAGTTCAACTGGGATTCAAGTAAGTTTAAGTTGAGAAAAATGAAGAAACCTACACACTGCTCTTGCTAGTATCACTGCTGTTTATTAAGCTTTATGTATCGGCCTTAAGGCCTTCTTTAGAGCTTGTGTGAGTGTTTTTAAGTTGCACCCTTATGTAGACATTGCTCCACCCACATTCGTTCAATGCAGCGAATGGTGTTGAAGCCAAGGAAAATGAAACGTGTTACCAAATATAACAATGTGCATTTCAGAAGTATTCTAATAAAATGTGAACATAAAACGTATTCAACACGTCTGTAAAACCACATTTAGAATCAAAGTAAGTTGAATTTAAAATGCAGTGTTTAAAGTCAAACTGTTATGATGTATGTAACATTCAGCTGGTTGTAGTCTCTGTCTGGACTCAAATTAAGCATTATGCTTTTACTGTGAAGTGTGTTGTCTTTTCAAATGCACTTTAAATAAAGTTTGATTTGATTTAAATTGTCTTTGTACCCAGCATCCCCTTGGATGGACTCGCGAAAAACGCCCAATAAGATCGACCTCTACGACGTCCGGCGGCGACCGTGGTGAGTGGAGACACACACACACAAAGATGCATAACCCTGTTACTTTACAATTGACATTTAAAAGTCAGACTGCTTTTGACAATATTTTTTTCTTCTGTTTGTCTATTTGTTGGAATCATAAGACATAAGGTAAAAGTTTCAAGTGTTTTTTCACCGCTGTATTTATTTGCTTGTTTGTTTACCAGGTACATCCAGGGGGCAGCGTCGCCTAAGGACATGCTGATCCTAGTGGATGCGTGAGTGACTCTCTTTTTGTGATTCATATTTACAGTCAGAATCATGACCAGTCTAAAAAACAAGTTCTGACGTCCCCCCACCACCAGCCTGTAATGCTGAGCTTAGAGCTGCATCAGCACTCTCATGACTTGGAGAGACTGAGGAAATAGAATACATCATGAACTATAGCGAAAACATCATTTGTTTTGCTGTGAATGTACACTACCGTTCAAAAGTTTGGGGTCACTTAGAGGGTTTTCTAATGATCAATTAGCCTTTTAAAATGATCAACTTGGATTAGCTAACACAACGGGCCATTGGAACACAGGAGTGATGGTTGCTGATAATGGGCATCTGTACACCTATGTAGATATTCCATTAAAAAGAATCTGCCGTTTTGAGCTACAATTGTCATTTACAAGATTAACAATGTCTACACTGTATTTCTGATCAATTTGATGTTATTTTAATGGACAAAAAATGTGCTTTTCTTTCAAAAACAAGAACATTTCTAAGTGACCCCAAACTTTTGAACGGTAGTGTATACCTAAGAATTCTCAACCACAATTACACGTTTGTTTGCATTTTTATATTTTACTAATCTTGTTCAAGGTGAATTACAGTCAGTGGTTAGTATTACACAGACCTTACACATAGGGGCTCCCGAGTGGCACAGAGGTCTAAGGCACTGTGCTAGAGGCATCATTCCAGGCTTTATCACAACCGGCCGTGATTGGGAGTCCCATACGGCAGCACATAATTGGCTCAGCGGCATCTGGGTTTAGCCAGGGTAGGCCGTCGTTGTAAATAAGAATTTGTTCTTAACTGACTTGTCTAGTTATATAAAGGTTAAAGAAAAAGGAAATGAAACAACATCGGAACACGCTAATAAGTACACAATTTTCATTGTTTTGAACAAAAAATATAAAGCAATACGACAATAGGAATTGTCTGTTGAAAAATGGGAAAACCCTGTAGGTGTCGTAATGGAGTGCCTACAATTCAGGAACTCACTTATTTGTTTTCTTGTAGAACTAAAGTGACAGTGGTTGTGTAAGTGCTGCTACTACCTGTAGCCTGCTTTACACACCTGATACAAGGCAATTACAAGAGTCCCTATAAACTCCCATAATACTCGCTGGGTATATGGCTATTTAATGCAAAGTACATCAGAAATCACTTGGAAACTTGGAAAAGTAGAGCAAGACAGCCAGACTACTTTATCTTAAAGATGAAAGATTAAACTTTTTGGGGGGACCCAACCCAAATTCACAAAGATTTATTGATCTGTCATTCTCACTGAAAGCAGGTCTAAGAAATGATACACCAACTTCAAAAAGCTGAAAATAGAATATTTTGGGTTATGTGAAAGATATTTCACAGCGGTTTAGATGGTATAATGATTCTCTACACTAGACTTGCTTGTTTTGTCACCTAAATAGAAATTAGGCAAACTATTACAATTTTAACAACCAGGAAATGGCGTAGTGATTTCTGCATAGTGCATCTTTAATCAAACCACTATATGCTATTGTATCAACTACACACTAGGCTATCAATGTCATGGTTATCAAGTTCATCAGCAAATCCCTGCTGTATACAGTACATAACATACATAACGGTATCATCTTATTATGTGCTAATGAGAATTGCCTATAGGGAGTTTTTTTTTTGGTCATTGAACTAAAAGGATTTGTCTATATTAGATGGGTAAAGCCCGTGCCACCGCGACACACCCTGATTAATCGGCTGTGCCTGGAATGGAAAGGCTGGCACCGCGCCAGCACCTAAATGAGAACAATAAAAATGATATATGAAAAATCCATTTCGCCCCCTTAGCTCTTGACGAGAGGTAGATAATTGGCAGCCCGACTGACAGGCTATTTCAACATCAAAGCTGTGCCGCTGCCGTCGTGGTGATGCCCGGGCAGAAGGAGTATAAAAGACGCTTCACTCCTCCTTTTTTCCGTTTGGTGCATTTTGTCTTTACCTGCACCCTGCATGTCTTTATATATACACCATCTGCTCTC
This sequence comes from Salvelinus fontinalis, assembly GCF_029448725.1. Classification (NCBI taxonomy): domain Eukaryota; kingdom Metazoa; phylum Chordata; class Actinopteri; order Salmoniformes; family Salmonidae; genus Salvelinus; species Salvelinus fontinalis. The sequence continues at coordinate 6,743,202 of NC_074703.1, read as the reverse complement.
TACTTCTCTCACATCCAATTTTAACTTGAGTGGTGCTATGTTCAAGTGTAGGCCTATATCATTAAATGTCCAATTCTCGGCGCCGCTACGACAACACGAAATGTCAGAATTAAAGTGACTCACTCTATGCTAATGTTAGCCTTTCATGTAGCGTTAGTGTCGGCTAGAGGAGGCATGGTGATAGCGCTTTAAGTCCACTGCTGGGTTAGCCTAATGACGCTAGCCACTTCCCCTCACATGTTTATCCTGATAGGCCTATATCTAGAGAGCCTATTAGTGTTAGCTAAAAGCCTAGTAGTCACGCGGCCTGTGGTTGTTTTAATGCCTCTTTGTCTCTGTGTGTGTCCCAAATGGCAGCCTATTCCCTATAGTGCACTACTTTTGACCAGAGTCCCATAAGGCGCTAGTAAAAAGTAGTGCACTGTATAGGGAATAGGGTGCCATTTAGCACACGACCCATGTCTCCCACTTCATCACACTCAATGTTAGTTTTATAGCTTCAGCCGTGGCAAATTTAAAGGGCAATGTCTTTCTGGGCCCCTGAATGCTAACAGGCTAGTTAGTGGTCTTATTGCATATGTAATGACGGCACCACACTCAGGCCTAGTGCTAAATATGAATTACAGTATTGTTGAGTTGGTTGAGTCAGATACATGTGTTGTTTATGTGGTCTGATTCCCCTTGCTCAATACCCTGCTGCGGATATTGATGTGTTCATCTAAGAGATATTCAATTGAAATTCCTCCACACAAACAAGAGAAATACAACAGACTATTTTAGCTCTTGGCTGAAGGAAGCAATCCAGTTCAAGTTATATCCAGATCAAACAAACACATATTTGTCTGGAGAACACAGTCATAGATGTGTAACATCTGGTAATAGCCTGCTCCTGTGGTACTTAATGGCCTTTCTCTCCTTCCTGTAGGTGTCTGAGTTAACGGCCTTTCTCTCCTTCCTGTAGGTGTCTGAGTTAATGGTCTTTCTCTCCTTCCTGTAGGTGTTTGAGTTAATGGTCTTTCTCTCCTTCCTGTAGGTGTCTGAGTTAACGGCCTTTCTCTCCTTCCTGTAGGTGTCTGAGTTAATGGTCTTTCTCTCCTTCCTTAAGGTGTCTGAGTTAATGGCCTTTCTCTCCTTCCTGTAGGTGTCTGAGTTAACGGCCTTTCTCTCCTTCCTGTAGGTGTCTGAGTTAATGGCCTTTCTCTCCTTCCTGTAGGTGTCTGAGTTAACGGCCTTTCTCTCCTTCCTGTAGGTGTCTGAGTTAACGGCCTTTCTCTCCTTCCTGTAGGTGTCTGAGTTAACGGCCTTTCTCTCCTTCCTGTAGGTGTCTGAGTTAACGGCCTTTCTCTCCTTCCTGTAGGTGTCTGAGTTAACGCTCAAACTGATCCACACCTCCAAACCAGACAATGACTGTTGTCATAGATATGTAATAACAGGTTATAACGTCTGTCCGTAGGAGTGGCAGTGTCTCTGGCCTCACCCTGAAGCTAATCCACACCTCTGTCAACGAGATGCTGGAGACCCTGTCTGACGATGACTACGTCAATGTGGTCTATGTGAGTATCCAAGGCAGTTGGCAGAACGTGGTCTTTACACATAGGCCATTTATAGGACGAATGGAATGACTGTGATCTTTACCCATTATAATTATAGGACGAATGCAATGACTTTGTGCTAGTCGTTATTGTGTTTGAGGAATGGGTTCTTGGAATGAAAAGCCAACTGACATTTACTCCTGAGGTGCTGACCTGTTGCACCCTCTATAACCACTGTGATTATTATTTGACCCTGCTGGTCATCTAGGAACGCTTGATCATCTTGAAGAACGATCTGGCCTTAATGGCCATGTACTCTTATCTCCACCGGCACAGCCAGAAGAGGACTGGCCACCCCTCCCCCCACTCTCTAGGTTTCTTCCTAGGTTCCTGCCTTTCTAGGGAGTTTTTCCTAGCCACTGTGCTTCTACATCTGCATTGCTTGCTGTTTGGGGTTTTAGGCTGGGTTTCTGGCCTTTTGGTTAAAGTGATCTGGATGAGTGGATGGATTTGTATGTCTTTAATCAGATATGGGCTTGAATGCACACATGAATGTACTGTGTGTGTGTGTGTGTGTGTGTGTGTGTGTGTGTGTGTGTGTGTGTGTGTGTGTGTGTGTGTGTGTGTGTGTGTGTGTGTGTGTGTGTGTGTGTGTGTGTGTGTGTGTGTGTGTGTGTGTGTGTGTTAGAGAGAGACTGGTTGTACAGATGGTGATGCTGATATCATTGTCCCCACAGACCCCTCCCACCCCAGATGTTCGAAACGTGACAGTGACTAATTTCTCTGTCTCCGTGTGCTTCACACACACACACACACACCCACAGCAGAGAAGTAGACCTCTTTGTTTGCTGTTGTGTGTGTCTGTAGTGATAGTTTGTGCACTGATCTCTGTAACTGGAGTGTCTGTAGTAGTGATCTCTGTAACGGGAGTGTCTGTAGCAGTGATCTCTGTAACTGGAGTGTCTGTAGCAGTGATCTCTGTAACTGGGGTGTCTGTAGCAGCGATCTCTGTAACTGGAGTGTCTGTAGCAGTGATCTCTGTAACTGGAGTGTCTGTAGCAGTGATCTCTGTAACTGGAGTGTCTGTAGCAGTGATCTTTGGAACTGGAGTGTCTGTAGCAGTGATCTTTGGAACTGGAGTGTCTGTAGCAGTGATCTCTGTAACGGGAGTGTCTGTAGCAGTGATCTCTGTAACTGGAGTGTCTGTAGCAGTGATCTCTGTAACTGGAGTGTCGGTAGCAGTGATCTCTGTAACTGGAGTGTGTATAGCAGTGATCTCTGTAACGGGAGTGTCTGTAGCAGTGATCTCTGTAACTGGAGTGTCTGTAGCAGTGATCTCTGTAACTGGAGTGTCGGTAGCAGTGATCTCTGTAACTGGAGTGTGTATAGCAGTGATCTCTGTAACTGGAGTGTCTGTAGCAGTGATCTTTTCTTGTGTATGTAAATGTGTACAGAATGATATCAGTGCCCCTTTCAAATGACTAATATTAGTATTTCTAACAACAGACTGTACCAAACATCAATGCCTTAAAATGCAGAGCCGTATTCCCTGTTATGTGTGTGGGTGTGTAGGAACGTATATGTATGGCTCATCCTCTGTCTCAGTGGGAGACTTTTCTATTTCTCTCATTCAGTTCAATGATAATTCAACAACTCATCCCTCCTCTCTCTCTCCCTCCCCCTCCCTCTGTCCCTCTGTCTGGTACAGTTCAATGATAATTCAACAACTCATCCCTCCTCTCTCTCTCCCTCCCCCTCCCTCTGTCTCCCTGTCTGGTACAGTTCAATGATAAAGCGGTGAAGGCGGCATGCTTTCAGAACCTGGTCCAGGCCAACGTGCGGAACAAGAGGTTCCTGAAGGATGCTGTGCGGAACATCTCAGCCAAGGGCATCACAAACTACAAAGGCGGCTTCGAGTTGGCCTTCGAGCAGCTCTCATCGGTAGGGGATGAGAGTGTGTGTGTGTGTGTGTGCTATAGTTTGCTGTGTTTGAATGTATGCACGTACATGCGTGTGTGCATGAGGTTGTGTTAGTTAGGAGGGACTGTGGTGTGGCGTGTGTGAGTGTGTGAGTGCATTCAAGAGAGTGAGCGAGAAAGCGAGAGGAAAAGAAGAGGGAGGGAGAGAGGCATGGCCAGTGTGTCTACAAAACATTAAACATATCCCTTGTATTTTTCCATTCCAACTCTTCAGACTTTGTGTCGCCTGGGTTTTCCCTGTTTTCCATTAGCCCACGTGGTTGATGTAACTCGATGTAATTGAGACATTAGATTAGCTTGAATGATGAGAATAACAATGGAAACACAAGCTATAGTACTAGTAATCGCCCCAGAGGAGACCACCTGTTATTGTTGTCACGTATCGCCATCTGCTGGTGATTTTGGCCATTTCACTCTTCTATTTGTTTCTAATCACTTGGGTTGTAATTCATTTGGTCACACTGTAGCAAAACGTTTGTTATTGGACAACTTCAGGTAGTCTCTCTCCCTGTTTCAGTCCATTTTCCTCCATTTGGTTCCTAATAAATAGGACCCTAATGGCGATACATTAAACCTTTTTCCATCAAACCTTATTTTGATGGGGTGCCCACTTTCATAAATGAAATTAAATGATTTGTAAAAAGGAAGGTCAGCACTCTTAGAATGAAGTTTATTTAAAGTAAAATAAGTGGATTTAATTGGCAATGTTTTGTTCAGGTCTGACCTTTTCAATTCAATAAATCTTAATTGTCCCATCCTAAAGGTCAATTAGTTTGAGTACAACAAATACAAGACCTTGTATTTGATCTTACAATAACTGATTTTCTGATGGTTTGTAAATACACAGTGCATCGTAAACCTAATCACTGTGCTTCAGTCATTTAAATGACATAAAATGTATGTTGTGTTGTTTTCTCCCCCCCCCCCCCCGTCTCTGTGTCCCTACTCATCCTCTCTCTCGTTCTCTCTCTGTGCTGTGTCCCCCCCCGTCTCTGTGTCCCTACTCATCCTCTCTCGTTCTCTCTCTGTGCTGTGTCCCCCCCCCCCGTCTCTGTGTCCCTACTCATCCTCTCTCTCGTTCTCTCTCTGTGCTGTGTCCCCCCCCCCGTCTCTGTGTCCCTACTCATCCTCTCTCTCGTTCTCTCTATGTGCTGTGTCCCCACTCCCCCCCTCTCTCTCTTTCTCTCTCTGTGAACCCACTCTTTCTATCCCCCCTCCGTCATCCCCCTCTCTCTCTCTAGTTGAACGTGACCCAGGGCAGGGCGTTGTGTAACAAGATCATCATGCTGTTCACTGACGGAGGAGAGGAGAGGGCCCAGGAGATCTTCCAGAAGTATAACGCTGACAAAAAGGTTGGTTGAGAGATGGTGACGTCTCCTACACACAGACATAAGGAACCCTCAGGAAGAGGTTCTGTGGGTAGTTTACATGATCCTGGGGAAGATCTCCATCAGAGGAGTTGCTGCTACAGGATGCATTCTGTTGTGCATAAATCAAAGCGCTTCAATTACTCAATGATACAGATGTGTTTATCACGGGGGGCTGGTTGCACCTTAATTGGGGAGGACGGACTCATGGTAATGGCTGCAACAGAATCCATGGAATAGTATTCAAACACATCAAATACATATTTTCCTAGTGTCTGATACCATTCCAGTCACTCCATTCCAGTCATTATTATGAGCCGTCCTCCCCTCACCAGCCTCCTGAGGTGTGTATATTTCTTCATAATCGGCCGTATACTGTGTAAATATGTTTGGTAAGCAGAGTGTAGAAATCCCAGGGCAACGGGTGGACTAGTGTTCCCATCTCTTGCTAGATAATACACACCAACATATACATACTGTAGAGATATAAAAGTCATATGCATACACTGAAACATACTGTACACAGATACATACATGTTAAATCTATTTGTGACCCTTGATCCTATGTTAACCCTTTAGGTGCGGATATTCACGTTCTCAGTGGGCCAACACAACTATGACAAAGGACCAATCCAGTGGATGGCCTGCACCAACAAAGGTACGCAACACACATACGTCATGGCCCTGCCTGAATACTACATCCTTCCTACCTATTTCATATGACTAGATTAGGAGAAGCAATGTGTCCACACCAATGCTTTTACAGTAGGACCATGTCAGACAAGAGACGACTTCCAGGAAGGGAACAAGGATGCATTGTCATGGAATTCAATCAGAGCCAAAGTCTTCCATACTGTGTCCTGGTATGTTATATTGTAAATGATGACGTGTAAAGGTGAAATACTTGTGTTCCAGGGTACTATTACGAAATCCCCTCCATCGGTGCTATCAGGATCAACACTCAGGTAAACAGTAATCAAATAGATCTTAAAACACTGAAGTCTAAACTCAACTATAAGATGCAAACCTTGCTTTGGTGCAAATGTTCAGTAAATCTGGCACGTTGTAGTAATGCTATACAGTGTTTCTACAGTTCTTTAGAGTTTGTGTCTGATGCCCTCTAGTGGTCATATGATACACCTCTCTATATAGTCATGCTATTCAATGCACAGCAGTGATTGTTTCATTGGTTTGGTCTGATTCCTCTCTCACACACAACAGGAGTACCTGGATGTACTGGGAAGGCCCATGGTCAAAGCAAACAACAAGGCCAAGCAGGTTCAATGGACCAACGTTTACCAGGACGCACTGGTACGTTACACCAACTGACACAATGTTGAACGGGGGATGAAATATGAGCCAACAGCAGTGGTGTGAATATAGTTACAGCATCAGAAATAGTGTGAAGTTGTATTCTGAATGGTTACAGTGAAGATGGGTGAAGTGTGTACACTTCAGGGTTGGAGTCAATTCCCCAAATGCAATTCTAGATCAATTCTCTCCCTGTAAATTCCATTGAATTAAATTCAAAATACAGGTCAGTCTTTGAATTCAGAGATAATTCAATTCCTCTCAATTCCAAATTCCAAGAATTAAATTCCCTAATTCAATATTATCCCCAATAATTCCACAAATTCCAACTCAAATTCAATTCCCCCAGACTTTCAGGCTGGTCATGTCACTGTTCAGACAGCCTGGCTGTACAGGAAATATAGGAACACAGGTTGAAATGGTTCAGAACAAATCCTACAGTACACTTTTACACTATTCACTCCATTAACCCTTGTGTGTTCATGTTTTTCTTATTGATGGACCCACAACATTATTGGGTTTTTAAAGTGTACCGGAGTTGGGATCAAGTTTACATTAAAGTGCACCAAGGTGGGGTCAAGTTTACATTAAAGTGCACCAGGGTTGGAGTCAAGTTTACATTAAAGTGTACCAGGGTTGGGGTCAAGTTTACATTAAAGTGTACCAGAGTTGGGATCAAGTTTACATTCAAGTGTACCAGGGTTGGGGTCAAGTTTACATTAAAGTGTACCAGGGTTGGGATCAAGTTTACATTAAAGTGTACCAGGGTTGGGGTCAAGTTTACATTAAAGTGTACCAGAGTTGGGATCAAGTTTGCATTAAAGTGTACCAGGGTTGGGGTCAAGTTTACATTAAAGTGTACCAGGGTTGGGGTCAAGTTTGCATTAAAGTGTACCAGGGTTGGGGTCATGTTTACATTAAAGTGTACCAGAGTTGGGGTCAAGTTTACATTAAAGTGTACCAGGGTTGGGGTCAAGTTTGCATTAAAGTGTACCAGGGTTGGGGTCA
>NC_074703.1:6659438-6735984 GCF_029448725.1 Salvelinus fontinalis | reverse complement strand
AAGTTTACATTAAAGTGTACCAGGGTTGGGATCATGTTTACATTAAAGTGTACCAGGGTTGGGGTCAAGTTTACATTAAAGTGTACCAGGGTTGGGGTCAAGTTTACATTAAAGTGTACCAGGGTTGGGATCATGTTTACATTAAAGTATACCAGAGTTGGGGTCAAGTTTACATTAAAGTGTACCAGAGTTGGGGTCATTTCCAATTTAAACTGGAATTCCAATTCAATTCTTGAATTCACTCGTGGAGAATTTACTTTGAAATAAATTTTAATGACATTTTTTCAAGTTATGTAATTGGAATATTTTTACTTTTTTTATTGGAATTGAATTGGAAATGTAAAAACATTTAATATTTTGGAATTTAATTGGAATTCAATATTTGTACATATTTGTACAACTTTACCCCAACCGTGGAGGGTAGAACTAATGCAAACTTGGGTGTCAAAGGCTTCAAATAGTGAAACAAATGTACTTCCCAATACTACAGTACCACCAGCCAAGACACTGTTGACTATGGTTAATGCACATACTGTATATAAACTTGCTAAGGGTGTCCGAGAGTCTAACTAGTGACGCAAATACAATTTTCCAATACAAACACCAGATACCTAGTTCTAAAAATATCACGTATCAAGTTCATATTTTACATGAACACACACTTTCTGGTTCTAGAAATAGCTCATATCAAGTTCAAGTTTTGTATGAACTTCAACAGTGGATAAGGCAAGGACCGAGTGCACTGAAACAAGCTGTCAAAATATATGTGTAATATAAATCAACCAGTATTGATTTCTATTGAACAGCAGCGGAGCCAAGTCAGAAACAACCCAGTACACACGGTGGGACTGGCTTCAGAACAATGTTTATACTGAACAAAAATATAAACGCAACATGCAACAATTTCAAAGATTTTACTGAGTTACAGTTCATATAAGAAAATCAATCAATAAAAAATGTCACTAGGCCCTAATCTATAGATTTCACATGACTGGGAATACAGATATGTATCTGTTGGTCATAGATACCTTAAAAAAGGTAGGGGAGTGGATCAGAAACCAGTCAGTATCTGGTCTGACCACCATTTGCCTCATGCAGCGCGACACATCTCCTTCGCATAGAGTTGATCAGGCTGTGGATTGTGAACTGTGGAATGTTGTCCCACTCCTCTTCAATGGCTGTGCGAAGTTGCTGGATATTGGCGGGAACTGGAACACGCTGTTGTACACTTCAATCCAGAGCATCCCAAACATGCTCAATGGGTGACATGTCTGGTAAGTATGCAAGCCATGAAAGAACTGGGAAATGTTCAGCTTCCAGGAATTGTGCACAGATCTTTGCAATATGGGGCTGTGCATTATTATGCTGAAACAGGAGGTAATGGTGCGAATGAATGGCATGACAATGGGTCTTAGGATCTCGTCACGGTATCTCTGTGCATTCAAATTGCCATCGATAAAATGCATTTGTGTTCGTAGTCCGTAGCTTATGCCTGGTCAGACCATAAACCCACCGCCACCATGGGGCAATCTGTTCACACAACATTGACATCAGCAAACCGCTCGCCCACACAACGCCATACACGTGGTCTGCGGTTGTGAGGCCGGTTGGACGTTCTCTAAAATGACGTTGGAGGCGGCTTATGGTAGATAAATTAACATACAATTATCTGGCAACAGCTCTGGTGGACATTCCTGCAGTCAGCATGCCATTTGTGGCATTGTGTTGTGTGACAAAACCGCACATTTTAGAATGGCTTTTTATTGTCTCCAGCGCAAGGTGCATCTGTGTAATGATCATGCTGTTTAATCAGCTTCTTGATATGCCACATCTGTCAAGTGGATAGATTATCTTGGCAAAGGACAAACACTCAGTAACAGGGATGTAAACAAATTTGTATACAAAATCTAAGAGAAATAAGCTTTTTGTGCCAACGTAACATTTCTGGGATCTTTTATTTCAGCTCGTGAAACATGGCACCAAAACTTTCCATGTTGCGTTTATATTTTTGTTTTGTATATAACGTGAAGTTGGAGACATAGTAAGATGGATGTATAGTGTCAAATCCAACAGCATGACACAGTCTCAGTGCAATAAGGACATCTGATTCCAGATTGCACCATGACAGGTTCAGAGGGCATTGCACATTTCCAGTAAGCACACATAACACGATGAAGACCATCCAGACGCACTAGAGAGATGGTGTCTTCCCTGTCGTGGTGATGGAGGCTGTCCACCTCATTACTGGAAACAGATGCTTCTCCAGCCACACGTCACAATAGCGGCCCACTGTGTGTGCTCACACACACACACACACACACACACACACACACACACACACACACAAGCAAACCGGCACTCACACACATACACACACACCACATGGCCCTGTGTCTGGTTACCTGCAAAGACATGTCATTTTGAGTCCATTCATTTCGGGGAAGATTTCTTTCTCGTTTTTTCCCCGGATCGTTCCATAGTAAACAATGTTATATGATGGAACATGGAAACGTGACGTTTTCTCTATCGGATGCACTTTCATCCCTTATCCACTGTTTAAGTCAGGACGCAACTTGACTTTGATATGAGCTACTTTTAGAACTAGACAGCTGGTGTTTGTATTAGAAGGGTGTTTGCGTCACTAGTTGCACTCTGACACACAGAGCAAGTTTATAATACAGTATCTACACTTACCATAGTCAACAGCTTGACACCCTGTGTATGCCTTGTTGTCCCCAAATTCACACTGTAAATACTACCCTGCACAGCTTCCCATTATTTCTGCTATTTGTATTTAGAACTAGATAGCTGGTGTTTGTATTGGAAAGTGTATTTGCGTCATTAATTGCCCTCTCTGACACCAATGGAAAGTTAGTTTTATGGACTCTCACTCTAATCTGTCTTGTGTTCTTGCTCCACAGGGCTAGTACATTAGCCTGGTCCCATATCTGCTTGTGCTTGAGTTTACAACACAAACAGATATGGGACCAGGCTACTATTTCATTACAAGTACTATTGCATAGAGAATGCATAGCAGAGGAGGCTGGTGGGAGGACTTATAGGAGGATGGGCTCATTGTAATGGCTGGAATGGATTCAATGGAACGGTATTAAACGCATCAAACATTTTGAAACCACATGTTTGTCTCCGTTGCATTGATTCCAGTCCAGCCATTACAATGAGCCCATCCTCCTATAGCTCCTCCCACCAGCCTCAAATGGTGCATATTATACCTGTTGTTATCAGTCTGATAAGACCGGTAGGGGTGTTGACATGCTGTTCTAAAGGAGACTGACTGAAAATACATGTGATCTGGTTTACAGGAGCTGGGTCTGGTGATCACAGGAACACTTCCCGTCTTCAACAAGACCAACACCAAAGCTGACAAAGAGAGGGGACTACAGGTACAGCGCTGACTGGCTGGCTGGCTGGCTGACTGACTGACTGACTGGCTGGCTGACTGACTGGCTGGCTGGCTGGCTGATTGATTGACTGGCTGGCTGGCTGGTTGACTGACTGGTTGACTGACTTGCTGGCTGACTGGCTGGTTGACTGACTGGTTGACTGACTGGCTGTATGACTGACTGACTGACTGGCTGGTTGGTTGACTAACTGACTGACTGGCTGGTTGACTGACTGGCTGGCTGGTTGACTGACTGCTATCTGACTGGCTGGCTGACTGCTTACTTGCTTACTTACTAATTTACTTGCATTCCCGCAATGAGCTTTCAGAAGTGTGTTTGATTTGCACAGCAGTATGTCCCAGAAGCAGGGAGTTGATGACCTCTCAGCCAGGTTCACCTCCAGAACTGAACACTGGGTCACACCACAGGACTGGGAACAGTGCGTTAACTGCCTTGCTCAGGGGCAGAACGACAGATTTTTACCTTGTCAGCTCAGCAGTCGATTACGATGTGGGTCCTTTCTTCCTCTACTATCTCCTTGTTGAGGTACTTGTCAGCCATTTTGCTGATATAGTGTCACTCTTCAAAGGCTGCCCACTCTGTGCCACAGGAAGCAACGGCATCTGATAACAGTAGCTAACTGCTTCAAGATGATGCTATTTGGTATTTTGGTATTTTATTAGGATCCTTGTTGTGAAATCCTCAGCTACTTTTGCTGGGATCCACACTAAACATAGACAATTAGTGGACAAGAACAGCTCAAGTACAGAACTACATACATTTAAAAACAGCACACATAGCCTACGTATCAATACATGGATGGTGTTTGATGGACCTGTCATGACTAAAGCCAGGCTGAGAATGACTCGTTAATGAGTCACAGTAACAACAAGGATTTCTAAAGGACATGTTTTATCTCCACTGTGCTCTTCACTTTGGAAATGTTTTTTAAAGTCGCCAAGGGACTTGAGTCATCGGAGTAAAATTGTTTTTGTGAATGCCTGCTGTGTGTGTGAAGCACTAGGGGTCCCTCTGAGTGATATACTACTGTGTGTGTGAAGGACTAGGGGTCCCTCTGAGTGATATACTACTGTGTGCGTGAAGCACTAGGGGTCCCTCTGAGTGATATACTGCTGTGTGTGTGAAGGACTAGGGGTCCCTCTGAGTGATGTACTGCTGTGTGTGTGAACCACTAGGGGTCCCTCTGAGTGATATACTGCTGTGTGTGTGAAGCACTAGGGGTCCCTCTGAGTGATATACTACTGTATGTGTGAAGCACTAGGGGTCCCTCTGAGTGATATACTACTGTATGTGTGAAGCACTAGGGGTCCCTCTGAGTGATATACTACTGTGTGTGTGAAGCAGTAGGGGTCCCTCTGAGTGATATACTACTGTATGTGTGAAGCACTAGGGGTCCCTCTGAGTGATTGATATACTACTGTGTGTGTGAAGCACTAGGGGTCCCTCTGAGTGATATACTGCTGTGTGTGTGAAGGACTAGGGGTCCCTCTGAGTGATATACTACTGTGTGTGTGAAGCACTAGGGGTCCCTCTGAGTGATGTACTACTGTGTGTGTGAAGAACTAGGGGTCCCTCTGAGTGATGTACTACTGTGTGTGTGAACCACTAGGGGTCCCTCTGAGTGATATACTACTGTGTGTGTGAAGCACTAGGGGTCCCTCTGAGTGATGTACTACTGTGTGTGTGAACCACTAGGGGTCCCTCTGAGTGATTGATATACTACTGTGTGTGTGAACCACTAGGGGTCCCTCTGAGTGATATACTACTGTGTGTGTGAAGCACTAGGGGTCCCTCTGAGTGATGTACTACTGTGTGTGTGAACCACTAGGGGTCCCTCTGAGTGATATACTGCTGTGTGTGTGAACCACTAGGGGTCCCTCTGAGTGATATACTGCAGTGTGTGTGAACCACTAGGGGTCCCTCTGAGTGATGTACTACTGTGTGTGTGAACCACTAGGGGTCCCTCTGAGTGATTGATATACTACTGTGTGTGTGAACCACTAGGGGTCCCTCTGAGTGATATACTACTGTGTGTGTGAAGCACTAGGGGTCCCTCTGAGTGATATACTACTGTGTGTGTGAAGCACTAGGGGTCCCTCTGAGTGATATACTGCTGTGTGTGTGAAGCACTAGGGGTCCCTCTGAGTGATATACTACTGTGTGTGTGAAGCACTAGGGGTCCCTCAGAGTGAGGTACTATATAAGGCTTTGTTTTGGTCTCATACCACTTTTCCTTGTTTGTTTTTTTCTCCCAGAGGCCCCAAAACCAGCTGATCCTGGGAGTGATGGCTATCGATGTGTCTCTGGACGACATCAAAAGACTAACGCCAAGATTTACAGTAAGTACGCACACACACTAGCACATACCCACATAGCCTATGTTAAGTATCCAGAACTCCATCAATACCATCGACACACACACTAACTATCCCGTCTCTTTCTATCTCTTGTAGTTTGGACCAAATGGCTATTACTTTGCCATTGACCCCAACGGTTACGTCTTGCTGCATCCCAACCTCTGCCCAAAGGTACAGCAAACACACACACACACACACACACACACACACACACACACACACACACACACACACACACACACACACACACACACACACACACACACACACACACACACACACACACACACACACACACAACTACAACACTCATATGTTCCTTTAATCACAGTATGCTGCACAACCTTGTTAAGCAAAGCCCCAATATATCTGTTAGCAAGGCATGGGAGATTTAGCAGCCTGGCGTTAGCCTACCGTTAGCCTAGTGTTAGGCTAGCATAGCTTAGCATTACCCTAGCGTAGCCTAGCCACCCTTAGCACTAGGGGAAGCTAGCCAAACAAAGCTATCTCGGAAAAGGTCACCATATGGGTTTGTGTAGAGAAGGTTTGCGAGGGACACTTCATGATTTCCACACAACAAACAGAGGGAGAACATGGAGTTTACGCCCACGTAGCCATGTGTTTCACATCAGTCTTTAGTTTAAGGTCCGCCTCACAGCTTTCCCGTAAACTGCCCTGAGGAAATATGTCACTGGTGTTCTTGTATCAAAACATCATTACTGTGCATTAAATAAAAACACAAGTATGGGTAAATACTTCAGATACATGCTGTGGTTTGGTGATATTAACTGACTTGCCTAGATAAGGAAAGATCAAATTAATTATATATACAGCTCCACATTGATCTGGTACTCCCTGTATATAGCTCCATTCTTGTGTATTTTGTTTAATTCCTCGTGTTAGTTACTATTTTATATTATTATTATTTTAACTCTGCATTGTTGAGAAAGGTTAGTTAGCAAGCATTTCACTGTAAAGTCTGCACAAGTTGTTTTCAGCACGTGATGAATATAATTTTATTTGATATTTGGTGAAAACTTGAAGATGACAACTTGTGGTTTTCCCAACAATCCTTCAATCCAATCCAAGTCACTTTAAGAACAAATTCTTATTTACAATGAAAGCTTAGGAACGGTTGGTTAACTGCCTTGTTCAGGGGCAGAACGACAGATTTTTAACTTGTCAGCTCAGGGATTCGATCTAGCAACTTTTCTGTTACTGGCCCAATGCTCTAACCACTAGGCTACCTACCTCTCTATATATATAGGGAGTACCAGTACCATATCAATGTGGAGCTATATACAGGGTGTACCAGTACCAGATCAATGTGAAGCTATATACAGGGAGTACCAGTACCAGATTAATGTGGAGCTATATACAGGGAGTACCAGTACCAGATCAATGTGGGACTATATACAGGGAGTACCAGTACCAGATCAATGTGGAGCTATATACAGGGAGTACCAGTACCAGATCAATGTGGAGCTATACACAGGGAGTACCAGTACCAGATCAATGTGGAGCTATATACAGGGAGTACCAGTACCAGATCAATGTGGAGCTATATACAGGGAGTACCAGTACCAGATCAATGTGGGGCTATATACAGGGAGTACCAGTACCAGATCAATGTGGGACTATATACAGGGAGTACCAGTACCAGATCAATGTGGAGCTATATACAGGGAGTACCAGTACCAGATCAATGTGGAGCTATATACATGGAGTACCAGTACCAGATCAATGTGGAGCTATATACAGGGAGTACCAGTACCAGATCAATGTGGGACTATATACAGGGAGTACCAGTACCAGATCAATGTGAGACTATATACAGGGAGTACCAGTACCAGATCAATGTGGAGCTATATACAGGGAGTACCAGTACCAGATCAATGTGGGACTATATACAGGGAGTACCAGTACCAGATCCATGTGCACAGGTATGAGGTATTTGAGGTAGACATGTACATGAAGCCAGGGTAAAGTGACTAGGCATCAGGATAGATAATAATAAGTTATTTGAGGTAGATATGTACATGAAGGCAGGGTAACGTGACTAGGCATCAGGATAGATAATAATAAGGTATTTGAGGTAGAAATGTACATGAAGCCAGGGTAAAGTGACTAGGCATCAGGATAGATAATAATAAGGTATTTGAGGTAGATATGTACATGAAAGCAGGGTAAAGTGACTAGACATCATGATAGATAATAATAAGGTATTTGAGGTAGATATGTACACAAAGGCAGGGTAAAGTGACTAGGCATCAGGATAGATAATAATAAGGTATTTGAGGTAGATATGTACATGAAGGCAGGGTAAAGTGACTAGACATCATGATAGATAATAATAAGGTATTTGAGGTAGATATGTACATGAAGGCAGGGTAAAGTGACTGGGCATCAGGATAGATAATAATAAGGTATTTGAGGTAGATATGTACATGAAGGCAGGGTAAAGTGACTAGGCATCAGGATAGATAATAATAAGGTATTTGAGGTAGATATGTACATGAAGGCAGGGTAAAGTGACTAGGCATCAGGATAGATAATAATAAGGTATTTGAGGTAGATATGTACATGAAGGCAGGATAAAGTGACTAGGCATCAGGATAGATAATAATAAGGTACCTGAGGTAGATATCAAATTGTATTTGTCACATGCGCTAAATACAACATGAGCCAGACCTTACAGTGAAATGCTTACTTACAGGCCCTTAACCAACAATGCAGTTTTAAGAAAAATAAGTGTTAAAGTATATACTAAAAGAAACTGAAGTAAAAAATGTATAAAAACAAAAATAAAAAAGAATAAAATAGAGAAATAACAAACAATTAAAGAGCAACAACAAAATAACAGTAGCAAGGCTGTATACAGGGGGTACCGGTACAGAGTCAATGTGCGGAGCACAGGTTAGTTGAGGTAATATGTACATGTAGGTAGAGGTAAAGTGATAAGTACATGAAGACAGGGTAAAGTTGGCACATAGTTTATCTTTGTATGTTTGTGTTTGTACCTTGTCTGTATTAAATGGTTAGTTTAGCTCCTGTTAATATCTCAACTCATATTTCATAAAGTTTGTTTTGGAGTTCTGGTGCTGTATCTGTCTAGGCTCATGATGAAGGGTTCACGGACAAAGATTGAGACAAATCCTGACTGGAAATCATTTTCATCTGGACATAGGGAAATGTTTGCATGACTAATTGGCAGTAAGCAAAATAACCATAATATTTCAAATAGGCAGGTAGGCTGTTTTTTTCACAGGTCTGTTCTCTATTGCATGACTAATGCCACCCTTAAAGGTCATTTCACATAGACTGTCTTAAATAATTCCTGGGTGAACTCTTTCCTGGGTTGATTCAATCTATAAAACACTCTGCACTCCCTGTCTCTCTATCACTCTCTCTTACTCTGTCTCGCACTTTCTCTCTCGCACTTTCTCTCGCACTTTCTCTCTCGCACTTTCTCTCTCTCTCTCTCTCTCGCTCTCTCTCTCTCGCTCTCTGTCTCTCGCTCTCTGTCTCGCACTCTCTGTCTCGCACTCTAGAATCCTAAATTTCAGGAGCCTGTAACTCTGGACTTCCTGGACGCTGAGCTGGAGGATGAGATTAAAGTAGAGGTAAGATGGAGACCACTGACGGTCTTCTTCAATGCTTCCACCTTTGTGTCCACATTCTATCCTGTTGTGGGTTGAACTTGCTCCTAAGAGCTAAGTGTTTTTTGTCCTCAGATAAGAACGAACATGATTAATGGAGAAACCGGCCACCGCACCGTACACACACTAGTGAAGTCCCAGGATGAGGTAAACTAAAACATGATGGAAAAACAAAAACACATTTTTAGACTATTTCGGGGTGAGCTGTCCCTTTGGTGACAAATGTGTGTTCTGCTCCACAGCGGTACATAGACCGAAGCGAAAGATCGTACACATATGCCCCTGTAAAGGGTACAGATTACAGGTAACAGCTACATGTACTGTATTTGTACCCCTACCTGAGTATACCATGTACAGTATTCATTTTTAGGGCCTTTTGAGTTTTTATTCTGACCACGTGACTTGACCAAGAAAACTCTCATGGGTCAAGAGTCTGGAGTTTTACCTGGTCAAGGCATATAACTAGGTTCCATAAAAACTCAGGGCCCTATCTAGAAGAACAATAGGGGTCACTGTTTTCATCTCTTATGACTACTAGTAGTGCACTGACACCTGATCAATGCAACCGCTTGAGAGGTCGTGGCCATAGAGAATAACAGGGGCCTCTAGTGGCCAAAGGCAGTTTTAGCACAGGTAGCGCCATTGAGGGCTTCCAACATTTTAACGCAGATAGAACAAGGAGCCAGATATTTCACCGGAAGTGTAAATTTGAAGTTTCCTGGTGACATTTCCACTCGCCACCAAAAATGGTGATGAGAGGAAGCCCAGTGGCAGGCAGTGGGAGAAGATGGAGCTGGATGGATTTTGGCCGATATTCTGATAATTTCTCATCGATTTTTAAGCATTTGATACAGTTTTCTGTCCCCAAGACTAGAATATTTTACAGAGTGGACTATGTTTTCTAGACTACCCTTTGCCAAGGTTTCAAAATGTTTCGTTGTTTAGAAGGGGTGTAAGGGCGAATTGAGCTATTGCACATGCACACTTCAGAGTATGTGTTCCCTAAGGGAAATATGCAAATACATGCTAGAACACGCCAATGGGATCTCGCTAGCTCGTGCTTGTCTCTGTCCTCCTCCTTGCCTGTTCTGCCCACTATAATGAATTTGCTCCCATTGGAAATGACAGTCTGTGGTCTATCTTGGGTTAGTTATGCAAATCTCAGATTTTAATGTAGTCAACTGGGTGGACATCCAACTTCATTGGCTGATCCCTCCTGGTGACCCTGTTGGAGTTATGTCCAACCGGGTCATCAGGAGGAATCAGCCAATTGTGAAGAAGAAAATGTACTACTTCGAAATGGAGATTGCCTCAATGACGCTGCCCATGCTGTAACAGACACAATAATGGCACAGATACAAAGATGAGTCCTCTATCTAGTTAGGAGAGCGTTTTAACTAATCCTAACCTTAACCCAATTCTCTTAACCTGTTAAGTGAATTCTCCTAACCTGCTGCGTAAGTTCTCATAACCTGCTACAAACAAAGTAACTTCTGGTTGTAGCTGTGTACCACCTAGTCCAAACCCTTTTGAGACAGTCCTAAATGTGTGTGTGCCACCTAGTCCAAACCCTTTTGAGACTGTCCTATATGTGTGTGTACCACCTAGTCCAAACCCTTTTGAGACTGTCCTATATGTGTGTGTACCACCTAGTCCAAACCCTTTTGAGACTGTCCTATATGTGTGTGTACCACCTAGTCCAAACCCTTTTGAGACTGTCCGTAATGTGTGTGTACCACCTAGTCCAAACCCTTTTGAGACTGTCCTATATGTGTGTGTACCACCTAGTCCAAACCCTGTTGAGACTGTCCTATATGTGTGTGTACCACCTAGTCCAAACCCTTTTGAGACTGTCCGTAATGTGTGTGTACCACCTAGTCCAAACCCTCTTGAGACTGTCCTATGTGTGTGTGTACCACCTAGTCCAAACCCTTTTGAGACAGTCCTAATTGTGTGTGTACCACCTAGTCCAAACCCTTTTGAGACAGTCCTATATGTGTGTGTACCACCTAGTCCAAAACCCTTTTGAGACAGTCCTATATGTGTGTGTACCACCTAGTCCAAACCCTTTTGAGACTGTCCGTAATGTGTGTGTACCACCTAGTCCAAACCCTTTTGAGACTGTCCTATATGTGTGTGTACCACCTAGTCCAAACCCTTTTGAGACTGTCCTATATGTGTGTGTACCACCTAGTCCAAACCCTTTTGAGACTGTCCTATATGTGTGCACTAAACTGGAGCATGCAGATATCTGGAGCAAAATAAGAAATATTGCATTTGAATGGGGAATGATAACTTTTACAAAGTTGCGAGGAGTGAACTGTACATATGATAAATGTACTTATAAAAAAAAGCAAAGCAAATGTGTTCTTTGTTAGAACTGTGCAAAATATGAAAATGTTGTGGTGTGTGGCATGTAAGTGTGTGTGCACCTACTAATCTCTGTGCGTGTGCACCTATTCGTGTGTGCCTATTATTCTGTGTGTGTGTGTGTGTGTGTGTGTGTGTGTGTGTGTGTGTGTGTGTGTGTGTGTGTGTGTGTGTGTGTGTGTGTGTGTGTGGTGTGTGTGGTGTGTGTGTGTGTGTGCTCCTCCCAGTCTAGCCTTGGTCCTTCCAGTGTACAGCCTGCATTACATCCACACTACTATCGGAGACACCATCACCCAGGCCAAATGTAAGTAGCATTCTAAATCCCTTTAACCTCCAGACCTATATCAAGGCACGACCTTTTATGCAGTAAACATTTCCTTTGCATATACAATCGTGGCCAAAAGTTTTGAGAATGACACAAATATTAATTTTCACAAAGTCTGCTGCCTCAGTTTGTATGATGGCAATTTGCATATTCTCCAGAATGTTATGAAGAGTGATCAGATGAATTGCAATTAATTGCTAAGTCCCTCTTTTCCATGCAAATGAACTGAATCCCCCCAAAACATTTCCACTGCATTTCAGCCCTGCCACAAAAGGACCAGCTGACATCATGTCAGTGATTCTCCCGTTAACACAGGTGTGAGTGTTGACGAGGTCAAGACTGGAGATCACTCTGTCATGCTGATTGAGTTTGAATAACAGACTGGAAGCTTCAAAGGAGGGTGGTGCTTGGAATCATCGTTCTTCCTCTGTCAAACATGGTTACTTGCAAGGAAACACGTGCCGTCATCATTGCTTTGCACAAAAAAGGGCTTCACAGGCAAGGATATTGCTGCCAGTAAGATTGCACCTAAATCAACCAATCAGGAACTTCAAGAGAGCGGTTCAATTGTTGTGAAGAAGGTTTCAGGGCACCCAAGAAAGTCCAGCAAGCGCCAGGACCGTCTCCTAAAGTTGATTCAGCTGTGGGATCGGGGCACCACCAGTACAGAGCTTGCTCAGGAATGGCAGCAGGCAGGTGTGAGTGCATCTGCACGCACAGTGAGGCGAAGACTATTGGAGGATGGCCTGGTGTCAAGAAGGGCAGCAAAGAAGACACTTCTCTCCGGGAAAAACAAAAGGGATAGACTGATATTCTGCAAAAGGTACAGGGATTGGACTGCTGAGGACTGGGGTAGTCATTTTCTCTGAATCCCCTTTCCGATTGTTTGGGGCATCTGGAAAAAAGCTTGTCCGGAGAAGACACAGTGAGCGCTACCATCAGTCCTGTGTCATGCCAACAGTAAAGCATCCTGAGACCATTCATGTGTGGTGTTGCTTCTCAGCCAAGGGAGTGGGCTCACTCACAATTTTGCCTAAGAACACAGCCAGGAATAAAGAATGGTACAAACACATCCTCCAAGAGAAACTTTTCCAAACCAGCCAGGAACAGTTTGGTGACGAACAATACATTTTCCAGCATGATGGAGCACCTTGCCATGAGGCAAAAGTGATAATTAAGTGGCTCGGGGAACAAAACATTGATACTTTGGGTCCATGGCCAAGAAACTCCCCAGACCTTAATCCCATTGAGAACTTGTGGTCAATCCTCAAGAGGCAGGTGGACAAACAAAAACCCACAAATTCCAACAAACTCTAAGCATTGATTATGCAAGAATGGGCTGCCATCAGTCAGGATGTGGCCCAAAAGTTAATTGACAGCATGCCAGGGCGGATTGCAGAGGTCTTGAAAAAGAAGGTCAACACTGCAAATATTGACTCTTTGCATCAACTTCATGTAATTGTCAATAAAAGCCTTTGACACTTATGAAATGCTTGTAATTATACTTCAGTATTCCATAGTAACATCTAACAAAAATATCTAAAGACACTGAGGCAGCAGACTTTGTGAACATTTATATTTGTGTAATTCTCAGAACTTTTGGCCGCAAATGTAGACAGAATGACAAAACAAATGTATACCACATAAGGGTTAAAGGAAGCCTCACTTTTCAGCTTGTCTGTGAGCACAAACACACTCCCTCTCTCTCATTCGCTCTCTCTCACACACTACACTTATTGTCACATGTGTACAAACTCCCCTCTCATGTCCCCTTCAAGCTGTGAGATTCCCATTAGTCAAATCATTGTGTGTTGTTAGACAGTCATTGGGTTAGGATGATGGGTCTTCCATAGGAAGGTCTGTGTTTCTGTCTTCGTGGTCTGGTTATCTCCTGTGGGTCTGTTTTATTCCCCTCTCCACACTCCACTGTCCCTTACCACTGGGATACACATACACACACACACACACACACACACACACACACACACACACACACACATACACACACACACACACACACACACACACACACACACACACACACACACACACACACACACACACACACACACACACACACACACACACACACACACACACACACACACACACACACACACACACACACACATACACATATACACACATATACACAGGTCTTCGTGGGAAGTTCAGTTTGTCTGGGTACCTCCTGTGGGTCTGTTCGGTCCCCCATGAGCACACACACAGACACACAATCTGTCTTACTTTCCTACCAGTCAGTCCCTTAGGTGATTGGGACGGTCCCTGAGTTGATCATCTGTCTTCTACAGTAAAACGGGAAACCCGTTTCTCGTACATCCTGTTCAAGCTGCAATGTTCTTATTCAACATTCAGAAGAATAAAATATTGTGTACCCCTGTTTGCTTCTTTCCTGTCCCCTTCTCTTTCCCGCTCCCCCTTCCCTCCTTCCTCTCCTGCTGACCTTCTCACCCCTGTCTTCTCCGTGTGTTGGAACCCCCTCAGTGGAATTGGGCAAGTATTCTCCTCCTGTACCTTACCTCACACCTTCCCTGTCCTCCTGCGCTCACACCTGTAGCATGATGAACTACAGTACCCATAATGCTCTGTTGTATCTTAGTGAAGACGTTCCTGGAACTAACATAATTGTGTCCCATGTCCTTACCAATACAACACCCTTCCTCTAGGCACACTGTCTATCTCTCTTCAACACTAGATTTGCAACTTTTCTGTTTACACTAACCTTCATGTGGTGTGGCCAAAGCCACATTCTTGCTTCCAGTGTAAGTGCAGATATTAGCATACCGTAAATACTGTAGTATATAGGCAAACCAAATGCTGTCTGCTGGTATTAGGGTAATGAATGTAATTTTTGCAGGGACATGTGGTGTGGGGGGGTATGTCGTGTAGTTGCCTCCCTCACTTCCTCCGGAGGTAGTGTGGGAGACATCTCCTGAAGAGAAAATCTAGATCTGTCTCTTTACACTACAGTATCTCTCCTGGACCTAGATTGTGTCATCAAAGTAGTGAAGTGTAAAGAGGTCCATAGTAGTGTAATGATGTTGTGACATACAAGAATCTGAGTCATGTAGATAGGGGTCTTATAACTGATTTAGATAGTGTTTGATCACACTGATTCAGCCCCTAGTCTGACCACACACAAGGAGAGCCTTGCATGCGATGCTGCTGCCCAATAGTGAGTGTGTGTATAAGTGTGTATTTTCACGAGCCTCTGTATGCATGTTGTTTATCCCACCTGCCCCAATGGCACTCAGATGTGGCTTTGCACTAACCCTCTAGAGTCTAGCTAGCAGGAAGAACAGAGGGGAGGATGTTTGCATTATTTTAAGGTGAACCCATAAAAGAGAAAGAGATGAGTGTTTGCCCAAAACATGACTGGACGGTTTCTCCCTTTTTTAGTTTCTCTTTTTTAATCATTCAGAGGTTTACAAGCTCGTAAAATAGTAGTCTTAATGAAAGACAGAAACCACCTCGTCCCCACAGAGCTCTCTCTCTCTCTCTCTCTCTCTCTCTCTCTCTCTCTCTCTCTCTCTCTCTCTCTCTCTCTCCTCTCTCTCTCTCTCTCTCTCTCTCTCTCTCTCTCTCTCTCTCTCTCTCTCTCTCTCTCTCTCTCTCTCTCTCTCTCTCTCTCTCTCTCTCTCTCTCTCTCTCTCTCTCTCTCTCTCTCTCTCTCTCTCTCTCTCTCTCTCTCTCTCTCTCTCTCTCTCTCTCTCTCTCTCTCTCTCTCTGTCTCTCTCTCTCTCTCTCTCTCTGTCTCTCTCTGTCTCTCTCTGTCTCTCTCTCTCTCTCCTCTGTCTCTGTCTCTGTCTCTGTCTCTGTCTCTCTCTCTCTCTGTGTCTCTCTCTCTCTGTGTCTCTGTCTCTGTCTCTCTCTCTCCTTTTGTGTGTACCAGTATCCTTTGCTATTGTCTCCCCTGTGTGTGGGTGTGTGTCTCATGTGGTCGCTGAGTCACATAACAGACTAACAGTCTACTTTATTGAGAGAGTGGCCATCCAAAACACATTGGTTGGGGTAGGCTCCATTTAAATTCAGCCAGAACCGGAAGTGATTTGAAATTCCAATTCAAGATTCGAAAAATCCTTATTGACAATAATGACGCTGATTCGATTTGTGATTTTAATTCACTTCCTGGTTTGACTGTCTTGTAATGGTATCGGCTTGCCCAGCCCTGTAACTAAACTCTCCAACCTTTCACCTTTCACCCCTAATTGTACAAATACTGTACAATTGAATATCACTCTAGGTTGCATGTTGACATTCTAAGTGTATGTGATTGCCATGGAACGTTTGCTTTCAACATGGTTTCCACATCTTTCAGTGGAGTTCCCTAAAACATGTCTCTGGTTCATTGAAAATCTGTGAATCTGTGTGTGTCTTTTGTGTTTGTATACATTCATTCACATTCTTAAAGACACTGTAGGTGGAGGCAATCTATGATTTCAAAAAAAGTGACAAAATAAACATGGGGCTGTCATTAATGTCTTTTAAATTATACTTCATGTAATTGAAGTATTGACGATGTACCAAGAATCTACACATGGACATCATTATTTTCCAACAATTACTACCAAAGACCTCACGTACTAGTCTAAAGTCTAGCCCATGAGGTCATGACGAATACCGCACCACAATATAATAATAATAAGCACCATATTTTAAACAATATCAAGGTAATATCCAAGCAATACAACAGGATGATGTTCCATGATGAATGTCTCTTCTATTCCTTTCCATGGCATCGTCGTATGAATACATTACTCAACACTAATAATCCCATGGATTCATCATTACCACTGTATTACAGTACAGAAAATATGATGATAATAGGAATTGAAATCAATGCCTTGAAAGCAATGCAATGTTATCGCTAGAACGCTCATTTTAAACCCTCTCGTTGCGTGCCCCTTGTAGCTTGATCTGTCAACATTTACATTTTGAGAAGAAACCTTTTGATGGGAATGCAATATTTTTATTCAAGGCCTCGCTCTGCGAATAAAATATATTGTTGACCTTTGACCCTTGTGGTTTTACCCTGTTTTTTTCTACTTTCCTTCCCTCCTTCCTTCCCTCGTTCACCCATGGGGATGCATCTCTCTTTCTCATACTCTCTCTGCGGGGATTTTGTCCACTCCAGGGGATGAGGGCAAGTATTTTTTTCTCCTCTTGTCTCTCTCCTCCTGTTCTAAGAGTCGTGTCTGTCTGCTGTTTTTCCCAGCATGCATAGGGAAGTTATTCCCACGCCAAGGTTCCATGTTGCCCACACGACCTGATTTACATCTGTTCATTAGAGATTGTCTCATACTTTCTTTTTCTCTGCTGTGCACTGCTATTCGTAGATTTTTCTAGACCTAGTTCTAGTCACAGTCAACTAAGTATAAACCCTTTACATAGAGTGTATTTCCTGTGTTGTCTTCTATGCTACCTAACCTAGTCTTTACCATAGTATTTACCACCTTTAAGATACAAAGTTCTAAGAGCCAAGCTCTTGGGTGGGGGGGTACGGTCACCCTGTGACGAAGGACAGAGGAATGTATACCCCCACCATGCTTTAAAATGAGGAGTTGACAGACAACACTTAACTTACATTCATCAAAGCTGTATCTCTCTATCAGACATGGAGTCATGTGTCTATACAAACTGTGGACCGTCTAGGACTGGGGATTGTCTTCATGATGTCTGAATCACCATGGCCCATCAGTTGGCAGTCTACTATTACAGTCAACAGAAGTCATTTATTCCATCAGCCATGAATCTCATCAGCATCTGTATCAATCAATGGTCATCATGTTAACTTGACATGAGTTATGTGTGATACTCTTCTTCCGGTTCCAAGGTCTGTGTATATGAATGGCACAGAGAGATGTTTGTAGGACTCACAGCTTTCTGCTCTTCTACAGTCTCTGAAAGCCTGCAGGAAGACAAGTTTGAGGAGTATGGATACACTCTCATTGCACCAAGGTAAGAAGAGTGACTGTTCTTTTTAGAAAGGTTTATTTACAGGTAACTGACAAAATCAAGGAAACGCCTGAGTAAATGAGGGATAACAAAGTATATTGACAGCGGGTTCTTTCACACAGGTGTGGTTCCTGAGTTAATTAACATCCCATCATGCTTAGGGTCATGTATAAAAAATCCTGGGCAGGCCATTATTTTGGCTACCATGGCTATGCCCCCATAGGATGACAATGCCCCCATCCACAGGGCACGAGTGGTCACTGAATTGTTTGTTGAGCATGAAAACCATATTCCATTGCTGTCTCAGTCACCAGACCTCAACCTAATTGAACACTTATGGGAGATTCTGGAGCGGTTCCTGAGACAGCTTTTTCCACCATCAACAAAAAAACAAATTATGGAATTTCTTGTGCAAGAATAGTGTCGCATCCCTTCAATAGAGTTCCAGACACTTGTAGAATCTATGCCAAGGCACATTGAAGCTGTTCTGGCTCATGGTGACCCAACGCCCTATTAAGACACTTTATGTAGGTGTTTCCTTTATTTTGGCAGTTACCTGTACATATAAATGTATAAGATTTGAGTTCGTTTTTTTTCATCCCATAGGGAGTATTGTAAGGATCTGAAGCCGTCTAAAAACAACACAGAGTTCCTGATGGACTTCAACGAGTACATCGACAGGAAGACTCCCAACAACCCACTGTGTGAGTAGCTAAGACCAGGGACAATCGGACACCTTCCCTGGGTTTCTCCCTTCCAACAAAGAGTAGCCAAGACCAGGGACAACCAGACACCTTCCCTGGGTTTCTCCCTTCCAACAAAGAGTAGCTAAGACCAGGGACAACCAGACACCTTCCCTGGGTTTCTCCCTTCCAACAAAGAGTAGCTAAGACCAGGGACAATCGGACACCTTCCCTGGGTTTATCCCTTCCAACAAAGAGTGGCTAAGACCAGGGACAATCGGACACCTTCCCTGGGTTTATCCCTTCCAACGAAGAGTAGCTAATACCAGGGACAACCAGACACCTTACCTGGGTTTATCCCTTCCAACAAAGAGTAGCAAAGACCAGGGACAACCAGACACCTTACCTGGGTTTATCCCTTACAACAAAGAGGAGCTAAGACCAGGGACAACCAGACACCTTCCCATGGTTTCTCACTTCCAACAAAGAGTGGCTAACACCAGGGACAATTAAAACCTTTCCTATGTTCCCTCTTCCAGCCACTAACCAACCACCATCCATGGGTTAACACTCACTGCTCAGAACTTGTGGTGAATAGATTGAGACATCAGTTACATTTTTACATTATTATTTGTTATTATTTTTTAACATATACATTACATGTAATGAAGCACTCGGTAATCAATTTTATCATGATCCTTTAATAATGATAATTTAGGCTCAACACGTGAAACATTTTGGTTGTTAGACCGTTGTTCAGTGGGCACTAGAACAGCATGGGTCTTGGACAGTATTGATGTCTTCATAGGAGGGCCAACTGAACCTGTTTCCTGGGGTGCCTATAGTGAACCATAGGTCTAGATGTCTGGAGTGACTGCTAAGTGCTATGCAGTCTACTGTATACAGAAGAAAGACAGTCAGGTCTCTCAATCTGTAGAACCTCTCCCTCCTTGTGTTGGCCTGTTTGATCCTAACTCTAAAAATCTGACCATCATACGTCTCAGGGCACATGTGTTAGATGCCTCGGCTTTGCCGCAACACACACACACAAACACACACACTCCACCAAGTTATATACCCCCGTATACCCCACCTACTGGTCCAATTACTGTGTGTTTGTGAGAAAGACCAGAACCCCATCGAGGTGAGAGTGCGAGCGGAGCAATAAAAGGGCCAAATCAGGCTTGCGCGCCGGAGCTTTCAGACCAATGGAGACTGAGTCTCCGACATCTGACCAATGCATTAGCAGTACATCACTCTCTGATATAATAGTAGACGTTAATTACTCGCCTCATTACTTTCTTTCCCCCCTCAAGTGTTTCCTAGAAATGTAGCAATGTCACTCAAAGCTCATGTTTATTGGTCTGATGTGTTGGTTTGAAAAGTAGTACTCCGCCATCTCAATTGGAAAGATACTCAGTCCTTTTTTCTCTTTCAAGTTTGTCCTAGAAATGCAGCGATGTCTCTCAAAAGTAACGTTTATAAGCTTGATGTGTGGTCTAGTCAGATTTTTAGGTTTGAAAAAAGTCACTTGAAACAATCAATTGGAAATAACCCTGTACAATTGGGATATTAGTTCACCGTAATTAGGATATTAGTTCCCTTAATTGTCCATTTCTGCTTGGGAGATTGATGGCCGTTCTCTGCAGGACTATAGACTGCTGTGTATACAGACCTTGTGGGATGTTTGGCATGGGTGGAGAGTGGGACATTACATGCTTTACTTGTTTAAGCCACTGCAGTGGCGGTGAAGTACATTAGAATTCCTGGCCTGCCTTCAATCAGAGGCCCCTAATGAAAACCACTGGGGCAGGTGGAGGGAACGGAGGGGGGATAAAGTGTTACACCAGCTGTTTTCTCTGATGTGTGTGTGGTGTGTTGTAAATGGAGGGTTACCGAGTCTCAACGTTAATGGACTGGAGCAGCGAAGGCAACGGGTTCAAAGTGCGGCTCGCGACAAAAAAAACGGTCCCCCTTTGATCGCGTAGTAGTCTGTGTTCAGTTGAGTACGTTTGTGTTGTATTGGTCATGTCGGACGTCTCTGAAATGACTTGTTACATTCCCCCAAACACACTCCAAGTGCACTTCTTTATTAAGTACTAGTTAATGACTTTACCTCATAATAATATGGTGGCTCACGTTACAGGCTCACGTTACAGAAGATTCAGAGACTTGTTCTGCTATCATGACAGCATTGGATGACACCATTGGAGTGCATGACCTCACACACAACTTGGAAAACAAGATGGGAATGTGTTTTCCCATTCTACTCTTTCTATCCATAATCTGATACATCGTCTGATCCATCATCTCTTTATTTTATCCCTCTCTTTCTTTCTCTCTCTCTCTCTCTCTCACATGAATCTCTCTGTCACCATCTCTCTCTACCTCTCTCTCATCTTTACCTCCCTCCCTCGCTCTCTCTCTTTCTCTTGGTCTCCCCCTCTCATCCAACTCCTCCCACATTACTCTCTATCTCTCTGTCCCTTCCTCTTTCATCCCTCCATCCCCCTCCTACTATTATATAAGTTGAGTCACAGCTTGTGTCCGTGGCTCTGACTCACGGTAGGCCTCTTGGTCAGCGTCTCAAAAACCAAAGGCAGGTTGATGTTTATTGTCATGAGTCTTGCCCTGAAGGCAGAACTGAGCAATATCCACTAGCTGGGCTAGCTGCAAGTCAAAATGTGTGCTTTTTAAAATTTAAGGTTAGGATTAGGCATTAAGGTTAGCAGTGTGGTTAGGGTTAGGTTTAAAATCGGATTTGCTGACTTTGTGGCTGTGGCAGCTAGTGAGCACTCTGCAGAGACGCCTCCAGGTCAAGATTCATGACAATAAATTCCAACCTGCAGACCAAACACACTGCTCTTATTAAGATGACTCAGTTTCATGGCCACTGTCTAAAGGTCAAAGAATAAAGCTAAATTGAATTGAAAAAGAACGAAAATCCTCTATACCGACAAAGATCAGATACTGATCACTCAGCAGGCAGGTCAATGGGTTTCAGCCTTCTGTTATTATTGAATCAAGCCCAAGTGATGTTGGTTCCTTGTCTTTCAGGCAACGTGGATCTGGTGAACAGATTGTTGCTGGACGCTGGGATCACGTCAGACCTCGTCAAGCAGTGGAGAGATCAGATGCCGTGAGTCAGCCAAACTATGTGCACGAAAGCACACAATACACACACAAAAGCATCATTCTTGTTTTAATCAAGTAGATTTAACTAAAAGGTTGTGGTTTGTGAAAGTTTATTCCACCTAGCTATGAACACAAACAAGGAAAAACAGATACACATTGTCAGCTTGCATGATTTAAACATACATTTTTGTGTTGTAACATGATGCACTGAAGGACTGGATACTTTTGTCATTGAATTTTCCTATTCCTTTCAGAAATGGAGTCCTGGCCAGGTTTGTGGCCACTGATGGAGGAATCACTCGCATTTATCCCAAGAGGTATTTTTCAAGTTGATATGTGATGTTTTATCGCTCTATCTCCTTTTCTCTCTCAGCTCTCTCTCAGCGCTCTCTCTCTCTCTCAGCGCTCTCTCTCTCTCTCAGCGCTCTCTCTCTCTCTCTCACCTCTCTCTCAGCTCTCTTCCTCTCTCTCTCTCTCTCTCTCATCTCTCTCAGCTCTCTCTTTCTCTGTCTCTGCTCTCTCTCTCTCTCTCAGCTCTGTCTCTCTCAGCTCTCTCTCTCTCAGCGCTCTCCCTTTCTCTCTCTCTCGCCTCTCTCTCAGCTCTCTCTCTCTCTCTCTCAGCGCTCTCTCTCTCTCTCGCCTCTCTCTCAGCTCTCTCTCTCTCTCTCAGCGCTCTCTCTCTCTTTCGCCTCTCTCTCAGCTCTCTTCCTCCCTCCCTCTCTCTCTCTCTCTCTCTCTCTCTCTCTCTCTCTCTCTCTCTCTCTCTCGTCTCTCTCAGCTCTCTCTTTCTCTGTCTCTGCAGTCTCTCTCTCAGCTCTCTCTCTCTATACATTGTTCTAATGATGATAACTACCTATAAAGCTTCATGTAGAGCAGTTCAACTTGATCAGTAATTTACATTCAGTATATTATGTTCTGTAGGCATGTTTGCTCACTTGATAAATCTGTAGTATTAATGTTGCTGCAGCTGAGTATGTGTGTGTTTTTCAGTGCTGGACTAGACTGGACAGAGGACCCAGAGACGTACGAGTCAAGCTTCTATAAGAGAAGTCTGGACAATGACATCTACATCTTCACACCAACACCCTACCAGGAGGACACCAACAGTAAGTCAAGGGAGTGTGTGTGTGTGTGTGTGTGTGTGTGTGTGTGTGTGTGTGTGTGTGTGTGTGTGTGTGTGTGTGTGTGTGTGTGTGTGTGTGTGTGTGTGTGTGTGTGTGTGTGTGTGTGTGTGTGTGTGTGTGTGTGTGTGTGTGTGTGTGTGTGTGTGTGTGTGTGTGTGTGTGTGTGTGTGTGTGTGTGTGTCCTAACTGACCCCTTCTGTTCCCTCTCTTGTCTAAGTGACTGAGGACTCAGTCCTGGTGAGCAGAGCAGTGAACCTGGACATTGATGGAGTCAGACTCAAACCAGCAGGTAAGGACTCTACACATCAGGGTCATCTTTAATTGGGCACACAACAGGTTCAAAAAAAAGTTAACATTTGCAATGGAAAACTGTCCTTGTAGTCCCCCGTCAGTGACTTGTTTCTGTCCAAAGAATTAAAGGTTGTGGTGGTTGTTTAGTTCAGACTATAGTGGAACTGTAATGTTGTGGTGGTTGTTTAGTTCAGACTATAGTGGAACTGTAATGTTGTGGTGGTTGTTTAGTTCACACCATAATGGAACTGTAATGTTGTGGTGGTTGTTTAGTTCACACCATAATGGAACTGTAATGTCGTGGTGGTTGTTTAGTTCACACCATAGTGGAACTGTAATGTCGTGGTGGTTGTTTAGTTCACACCATAATGGAACTGTAATGTTGTGGTGGTTGTTTAGTTCACACCATAATGGAACTGTAATGTTGTGGTGGTTGTTTAGTTCAGACTATAGTGGAACTGTAATGTTGTGGTGGTTGTTTAGTTCACACCATAATGGAACTGTAATGTTGTGGTGGTTGTTTAGTTCACACCATAATGGAACTGTAATGTTGTGGTGGTTGTTTAGTTCACACCATAATGGAACTGTAATGTTGTGGTGGTTGTTTAGTTCAGACTATAGTGGAACTGTAATGTTGTGGTGGTTGTTTAGTTCAGACTATAGTGGAACTGTAATGTTGTGGTGGTTGTTTAGTTCAGACTATAGTGGAACTGTAATGTTGTGGTGGTTGTTTAGTTCACACCATAATGGAACTGTAATGTTGTGGTGGTTGTTTAGTTCAGACTATAGTGGAACTGTAATGTTGTGGTGGTTGTTTAGTTCAGACTATAGTGGAACTGTAATGTTGTGGTGGTTGTTTAGTTCAGACTATAGTGGAACTGTAATGTTGTGGTGGTTGTTTAGTTCAGACTATAGTGGAACTGTAATGTTGTGGTGGTTGTTTAGTTCAGACTATAGTGGAACTGTAATGTTGTGGTGGTTGTTTAGTTCAGACTATAGTGGAACTGTAATGTTGTGGTGGTTGTTTAGTTCACACCATAATGGAACTGTAATGTTGTGGTGGTTGTTTAGTTCACACCATAATGGAACTGTAATGTTGTGGTGGTTGTTTAGTTCAGACTATAGTGGAACTGTAATGTTGTGGTGGTTGTTTAGTTCAGACTATAGTGGAACTGTAATGTTGTGGTGGTTGTTTAGTTCAGACTATAGTGGAACTGTAATGTTGTGGTGGTTGTTTAGTTCAGACTATAGTGGAACTGTAATGTTGTGGTGGTTGTTTAGTTCAGACTATAGTGGAACTGTAATGTTGTGGTGGTTGTTTAGTTCACACCATAGTGGAACTGTAATGTCGTGGTGGTTGTTTAGTTCACACCATAATGGAACTGTAATGTTGTGGTGGTTGTTTAGTTCACACCATAATGGAACTGTAATTTCGTGGTGGTTGTTTAGTTCACACCATAATGGAACTGTAATGTTGTGGTGGTTGTTTAGTTCACACCATAATGGAACTGTAATGTTGTGGTGGTTGTTTAGTTCACACCATAATGGAACTGTAATGTTGTGGTGGTTGTTTAGTTCAGACCATAGTGGAACTGTAATGTTGTGGTGGTTGTTTAGTTCACACCATGATGGAACTATAATGTTGTGGTGGTTGTTTAGTTCACACCATAATGGAACTGTAATGTTGTGGTGGTTGTTTAGTTCACACCATAATGGAACTGTAATGTTGTTGTGGTTGTTTAGTTCACACCATAATGGAACTGTAATGTTGTGGTGGTTGTTTAGTTCACACCATAATGGAACTGTAATGTCGTGGTGGTTGTTTAGTTCACACCATAATGGAACTGTAATGTCGTGGTGGTTGTTTAGTTCACACCATAATGGAACTGTAATGTCGTGGTGGTTGTTTAGTTCAGACTATAGTGGAACTGTAATGTTGTGGTGGTTGTTTAGTTCACACCATAATGGAACTGTAATGTTGTGGTGGTTGTTTAGTTCACACCATAATGGAACTGTAATGTTGTGGTGGTTGTTTAGTTCACACCATAATGGAACTGTAATGTCGTGGTGGTTGTTTAGTTCACACCATAATGGAACTATAATGTTGTGGTGGTTGTTTAGTTCACACCATAATGGAACTGTAATGTTGTGGTGGTTGTTTAGTTCACACCATAATGGAACTGTAATGTTGTTGTGGTTGTTTAGTTCACACCATAGTGGAACTGTAATGTTGTGGTGGTTGTTTAGTTCACACCATAATGGAACTGTAATGTTGTGGTTGTTTAGTTCACACCATAATGGAACTGTAATGTTGTGGTGGTTGTTTAGTTCACACCATAATGGAACTGTAATGTTGTTGTGGTTGTTTAGTTCACACCATAATGGAACTGTAATGTTGTGGTGGTTGTTTAGTTCACACCATAATGGAACTGTAATGTCGTGGTGGTTGTTTAGTTCACACCATAATGGAACTGTAATGTTGTGGTGGTTGTTTAGTTCAGACTATAGTGGAACTGTAATGTTGTGGTGGTTGTTTAGTTCACACCATAATGGAACTGTAATGTCGTGGTGGTTGTTTAGTTCACACCATAATGGAACTGTAATGTTGTGGTGGTAGTTTAGTTCACACCATAGTGGAACTGTAATGTTGTGGTGGTTGTTTAGTTCACACCATAATGGAACTGTAATGTTGTGGTGGTTGTTTAGTTCACACCATAATGGAACTGTAATGTTGTGGTGGTTGTTTAGTTCAGACTATAGTGGAACTGTAATGTTGTGTTGGTTGTTTAGTTCACACCATAATGGAACTGTAATGTTGTGGTGGTTGTTTAGTTCACACCATAGTGGAACTGTAATGTTGTGGTGGTTGTTTAGTTCACACCATAATGGAACTGTAATGTTGTGGTGGTTGTTTAGTTCACACCATAATGGAACTGTAATGTTGTGGTGGTTGTTTTAGTTCACACCATAATGGAACTGTAATGTTGTGGTGGTTGTTTAGTTCACACCATAGTGGAACTGTAATATCGTGGTGGTTGTTTAGTTCACACCATAATGGAACTGTAATGTCGTGGTGGTTGTTTAGTTCACACCATAATGGAACTGTAATGTTGTGGTGGTTGTTTAGTTCACACCATAATGGAACTGTAATGTTGTGGTGGTTGTTTAGTTCAGACTATAGTGGAACTGTAATGTTGTGGTAGTTGTTTAGTTCACACCATAATGGAACTGTAATTTCGTGGTGGTTGTTTTGTTCACACCATAATGGAACTATAATGCTGTGGTGGTTGTTTAGTTCACACCATAATGGAACTGTAATGTCGTGTTGGTTGTTTAGTTCACACCATAATGGAACTGTAATGTTGTGGTGGTTGTTTAGTTCACACCATAATGGAACTGTAATGTTGTGGTGGTTGTTTAGTTCACACCATAATTGAACTGCAATGTTGTGGTGGTTGTTTAGTTCACACCATAATGGAACTGTAATGTCGTGGTGGTTGTTTAGTTCACACCATAATGGAACTGTAATGTTGTGGTGGTTGTTTAGTTCACACCATAATGGAACTGTAATGTTGTGGTGGTTGTTTAGTTCACACCATAATGGAACTGTAATGTTGTGGTGGTTGTTTAGTTCACACCATAATGGAACTGTAATGTTGTGGTGGTTGTTTAGTTCACACCATAATGGAACTGTAATGTGTGGTGGTTGTTTAGTTCACACCATAATGGAACTGTAATGTTGTGGTGGTTGTTTAGTTCACACCATAATGGAACTGTAATGTTGTGGTTGTTTAGTTCACACCATAATGGAACTGTAATGTTGTGGTGGTTGTTTAGTTCACACCATAGTGGAACTGTAATGTTGTGCTGGTTGTGTGGTT
This sequence comes from Salvelinus fontinalis, assembly GCF_029448725.1. Lineage (NCBI taxonomy): Eukaryota > Metazoa > Chordata > Actinopteri > Salmoniformes > Salmonidae > Salvelinus > Salvelinus fontinalis. Next base: position 6,708,758 of record NC_074703.1, on the reverse strand, counting down.
GTGTGGTTGATTGCAGTTGTGGGAGTGAAACTGGACATCAGTACCTGGATGACCAACTTCATCAATGCTACTCTGAAGATGAACGTAAGTAGATTAACATTATTTCATAATGACTCTTAATTAACTCTTTATTTCTGAAATGAAAACCGTTTCTTGTCTCCTACAGTGTAAGGACGAGATCTGTGGTTGTCAGAGGAATGATGAGGTAAGATAATTTGATTGATTATACAGTTATATTAAATACGATTATTTGATTGGCGATAGAATTTTAAGACAAATACAAGTATTAAATTAAAGATGAACTGATTAAGCATGCAAATAATGATTGAGAATTATCCAATTCTACCTCCCCCTATATGATGATCGTTTATCCCATTATCTCTATATGATTCCAGCATGTGGACTGTGTCATCCTGGATGATGGGGGATTCCTAGTCATGGCCAATCGGGATGAATACATCGGTCAGGTGAGTCACTCTCATCCAACTCTTATTCCATTGATATTACCTTGTTCAGCCCTACTCAACCCATAGTCAACACTGGCCCAACTCAAATCAACCTGATCCCGAACTAAGTTTACCCAACATGTCCCAACCTTATACAACCCATGTGCACTTCAACCCACTCAAACCCTATCTGAACCTAACTTCACCATACCCCCCCACACACACACACACTACACCCAGTGTGGGCCCCTTACCCTACCACTTGAATAAATGTTTTTCATGCTGCCCAGGCTGCAGGCCCCAATCAGGGTGTGCGCTGGATAAATCAGTTCCCTTTAGATGTTTGGCAGGAGCACTAAAAAACTAAGGTTCCTTGTTTGGAGAAGGCTGCTCGACCCTAAATCATGTTTCCTACAGGAGGTACGGCTCTCCCTCTCCAGGGGGTCCTGGCGGGTCCCAGCCGACAGATCTGTGACTGTTAATTCATTATTTGTGTTATTCTACAGGGAAAGGGGAGACAGGTTTTTATAGAAGCATTGATTTATATTTCCTTGTGACAGACGTGGTGAGCCATAACCAACTCTTTCTCAGAATCTTGGGGTTTCAGGGTCCAAAATGAGGGGAGCGGTGTGATTTTGGGGTCGTTCACCGCGACCTTGCATAGCGGAAGAGGAAGGCGTTTTTTTTGTTCTTGCAGACACACTATCACGTACGCTTGCTCTGACGTACGCACATACACACGCACACTCACATAAAGTGCTATCACACCGAAGGGGTGTCTAGACGTGCCATGACCACTTCCTCCATGTTTATTTAGGCTTCCTGGTATACTGTGTTAATTTGATTCAACTGAATCCCGCTGCTACATATCAGCTGGGTGAGCCAGGGGGGATTTTCTGACTGTGTGTGATTGTGTGCGTGCGCGGGAGTACATGTGTGTGTGAGAGCACATTCATGTGTGCGTGTGTTTTAAAAACGTGTGTGTGTGTCCGTGTGCTCATGAGAGCTGAGATGACTTCACCCAGATTAAAGCCTTTGGGTTTTTATCTCCTCATCAACAACATACTAAGGAAATCCTTTTTCAAATGGTGAGCCACACTAGCCTATCAGAGGGGGTCATTTCTGGACTGGTCAGTCCTGGACAGGATTTTTACTCAAATCACCTGGGTTATACACTGAGTGTACAAAACATTAGAAACACCTGCTCTCTCCATGACATAGACTGACCAGGTCAATCCAGGTGAAAGCTATGATCCCTTATTGATGTCACCTGTTAAATCCACTTCAATCGGTGTAGATGAAGGGGAGGAGACAGATTAAATGTGTGCCATTCAGAGGGTGAATGGGAAAGTCAAAATATTTAAGTGCCTTTGAATGGGGTATGGTAGTAGGTGCCAGACGCACAGATTTGAGTGTGTCGCGTGTGTCAACAATGATGGTCCAACACCCAAAGGACATCCAGTCCACTTGACACAACTGTGGGAAGCATTGGCGTCAACATGGGCCAACATCCCTGTGGAACGCATTTGGCACCTTATAGTCCTTATAGTCCCGACGAATTGAGGCTGTTCTGAGGGCAAAAGGAGGTGCAATTCAATATTAGGAAGTTGCTCTTAATGTTTTATACACTCAGTGTATATCCGTCAATTATAAAGAGTGGCAGGTAGCCTAGTAGTTAGAGCTTTGGGCCAGTAACCGAAAGGTGGTTGGTTCAAATACCTGAACCAATAAGGTGAAAAATCTGCCGATGTGCCCTTGAGCAAGGCACTTAACCCTAATTTCTCCAGGGGCGCCGTACTACTATGGCCGACCCTTCAGAACAACACACCTATCTGTTTTATTTGTATTTATTTTCATAAATGTTATTATTAATGTTTATATGGGCACTGGGAACACACAGGTGGTCGCAGATGTGTTGTGTGTGTGTGTACGTCCAATGTATCTGCCTCAATCTGTGCATAAGTGTCTGTTCTGCGCCCATTGGCACTTATATGAGCAATGCGCTTGCACACCCCCCCCCCCTACAGATCGGCCAGTTCTTCGGGATGATCGACCCTATCCTCATGGTCAACCTGGTCAACATGTCTCTGTTCACACTCAACAAGACATACGACTACCAGTCAGTCTGCGACCCCAAGAGGGAGAGCAAGGGGTCCGCGGCGGGCCTGCGCTCAGTCTACGTGGTGAGTTACATAAGCCAGAGACATACACACATACACACATACACACACACCGTCACCAGAGGACCGTAAATAACCATAAATACAGATTAGACGGACACCAGGGGAAATGCGGGGTAACGAGTAACGAAGAGCCGTTTGAGCAGTTAAAGGCCTGAAAATAATGGATTAGTCAGAGTAATGTCTTTGGGTAACACTTGGAGTGGACTGAGTGTTAGGTAGCTCTAAGACTATTTTGAAGCTGTTGTAATATGGGATCTTAAAGGGGTAGTGAACATTTTGAATAACAAGCCACATAATTGGAGTTTAAAGTAATGGTTCACTCTAAAATCAAAACTTGTCAGATGTTTTTAGACGTCAAACATAGTCTAAGATCAAGGTGATATGTCTCAAGCCATTTGTTGTATAGATCTGGTTATTTGATAAGGTGATAAGTCCATGTTTAAAGTCATTTGTTGTATAGATCTGGTTATTTGACAAGGTGATAAGTCCATGTTTAAAGTCATTTGTTGTATAGATCTGGCTATTTGTGCGCGTCTTTCCCATTAGTTTGAGGCAATCTAATTTAAGGTATATACACATGTACAATCTTAATTTGTCTAGGAAATGTTCATTTAAAAAAAAAAAAATAATATTTAACCTTTATTTAACCAGGTAGGCTAGTTGAGAACAAGTTCTCATTTACAACTGCGACCTGGCCAAGATAAAGCAAAGCAGTTCGACACATACAACAACACAGAGTTACACATGGAATAAACAAACATACAGTCAATAATACTCAATAATACAGTAGAAAAGTCTATATACAGTATGTGCAAATAAGGTAGGATAAGGGAGGTAAGGCAATAAATAGGCCATGGTGGCGAAGTAATTACAATATAGCAATTAAACACTGGAATGGTAGATGTGCAGAAGATGAATGTGCAAGTAGAGATACTAGGGTGCAAAGGAGCAAGATAAATAAATAAATACAGTATGGTGATGAGGTAGTTGGATGGGCTGTTTACAGATGCAGTGATCTGTGAGCTGCTCTGACAGCTGGTGCTTAAAGCTAGTGAGGGAGATATGAGTCTCCAGCTTCAGTGATGTTTGCAGTTCGTTCCAGTTATTGGCAGCAGAGAACTGGAAGGAAAGGCGGCCAAAGGAAGAATTGGCTTTGGAAGTGACCAGTGAGATATACCTGCTGGAGCGCGTGCTACGGGTGGGTGCTGCTATGGTGACCAGTGAGCTGAGATAAGGCGGGGCTTTACGTAGCAGAGACTTGTAGATGACCTGAAGCTAGTGCGTTTGGCGACAAGAATGAAGCGAGGGCCAGCCAACGAGCGCGAACAGGTCGCAGTGGTGGGCAGTATATGGGGCTTTGGTGACAAAACGGATGGCACTGTGATAGACTGCATCCAATTTGTTGAGTAGAGTGTTGGAGTCTATTTTGTAAATGACATCGCCGAAGTCGAGGATCGGTAGGATGGTCAGTTTTACGAGGTTTTAAGAGTTTGGCAGCATGAGTGAAGGATGCTTTGTTGCGAAATAGGAAGCCAATTTTAGATTTAATTTTGGATTGGATATGCTTAATGTGAGTCTGGAAGGCGAGTTTATTTCTTAATCCTGCAGCAACAGGACATGTGGATTATAATCAATGGACATTTTTGTAGTGGTTGATACATTTTTCGTTAGGACATATCAAGTCTGAAATTTTGTAGAAATTAGAAGCCTTTTTAAACCTACCTAATTTGCAATGGAAAATTCTCTGCAACAAAATGTTGATCAAATTAAGATAGCACATCTAAAGCTGGATCTACACAACCAACAACCTTTGTGGTCTGTAGTCTTCTGACACACTTTTGGAGTGATCTATCACTTTAATTTAATGTCATTTACAGAATTATTTAGGTCGATGTTGGTTCTAGATTTTTATCATACGTTTGTATCAATTAACAGACTTTGATCTACATTTTCATCGTTACTCACAAATAGATGTTGACTACAAATTTAGATCAAAGATGTAGATAATAGCTTTGGATTGGAATTTGATATGACTTTTAACATGGTTAGTTAGCTCCCCTTGATGACCAAACTCTATCAACCTGGAAAGAAAGGACACAGGCCTGAGTCACTAGACCAGAGCATTGCATGCTAATCATAATCAAAACAACATGGCTGTTCTTTCAGTCAAACCGAAACCTACTTGTTGTTCCTTTTCACTTTGTAGATTTACACGAGCATCTGTTGTGGTGGGCTCTGTGCTAATTCCCTTCCAAAATCTTGTCTGGCTCGTCTGAGTCGGTGTCCGTGCACTTGGCAAATGCCTCGGCTCGAGACTCGCTTTGCCAGCCCAATCAGGATGTTTAGAAAAGGTTTAAGCCCAAGTTTAAAATGTGCTGTTTTACATGGAATATTTAGTTATTGGGAGTTGTTTCGATTACCTGAAGTTACGCTTGGGCTTCACCATGTGAAAATATGTTTTGCAATGTGTTTTGTAATACCCAACCTTTTTGTCCCTTGCAGCCCACCATAGCAGACATTTTGAACGTTGGATGGTTAGCATCAGCAGCAGCCTGGTGAGACCCAACTCTTGCTTCTTTAACACTGTTCCCAGTGCAGATGTAAAGATACAGAGGCAGTCTGTGGGCCATCTGTGTAAGCATTCTACAGGTCCCAGAGCACTTTGTTTACACTAGCTCGCCTTCTGTCCTGATTTCATTAGCTGTGTATCTTACAATATGTCCAATAAAATTAGATTTGTTTACAGGAAGGCTAACACACTGTCATATTTTTCCACACAAAGGCTTTTTGATTATGACATTTGCGTTTCCTTCGCTAAAAGCCAATAAACTCGCCATCTGAATGAAAATCTGTAAGAAATGTGGGTTGTGATGATACAGTATGTGAGTATTTATCCTGTCACGGACAGAAGATTTGTTGGATGTTCTGTCAAGAGGTAATCAAGAGGTAAAGAGGTAAATTTGTGTACTTTGATTCCCTACAGGTCGATACTACAACAGTTGTTGGTTAGCATAGCGTTCCCTAATTTCCTGCAAGCAGGTGAGATTTCCGACTCTTCTAAAACATTTTTTAAAATTAGGTTGTTAAGTATGTTCCCATATAAATTACGTTGTAATAAAATGCCCTTTTCTATTTCGCATGACGGGCCCTTAATAAAAAGTATTGACGCTGTTGTTATGAAAGCAATGACAGTATTCTCAGAGCATGGCAAGTTATTCATCAAGCTCAATGATGAGCTATGCCAGGAATATTAATTGAGAAATAACATTGTTCAAATGTAGATGGATTTCTGTATGTTTTGGCTACCAGAGCAACTGAACAGTAACTTGTCTTCTCAGAACTTGAGAATGTACACAGTGTTTTCTATGGACATAACCCATACCTTGCTTGATCCTTGACAATCTGTTTGTTTGTTTGTGTGTGTTGTGCATGTGTGCTGCATTTGTGTGTGCGTGCTGTGTGTTCCACAGCGGACACTGATGAGGAAATACCTGACATGTCCAAGGAGAGCTGTATCACGGAGCAGACTCAATACTTCTATGACAACGAGGAAAAGTCCTTCAGAGGAACGCTAGACTGTGAAAACTGCTCCAGGTGAGAGCTGTCAGTCACTGCAACCTATTTTACACACTCCAGGGTCCTTTTCTTAATGGGTAGGCACTACCTAAACTTGTCCAATAACAACATAGAATTCCATTTTCCATTGCAAAACGTTTTGGTATGGCGTACCCAACTGAACATAACCTTGGTAAAACCTCATGGACAATGTTCCCTGTAAACTCCTCTGGGACTGCAACGCAGAACACAAGATGGAGCTTCACTCAACATTCTAGTTCTCTCCTTTAGTTAATACTATCAACATTTCCCTTTAATGTGGGAATTGTGATCAAATCAATACAATATTACCCACTTTCAATGAAACATACCGAAACAAAATGAACTATGCAAGAGATTTTCTTGTAGGAAGAGCGCATTGGAGTAGGATTCTATTGCATTGACAGGCACGACTCCGGTCCATACTCCACACTCTATTCTACGGTGCGGCATAACCAATCAGAACTGCAGTAGGCGTATATGCAAATAGACCTTTGCCATATATGGATCTGTGCCGTTCACTTTCAACTGGACTGTGCTTACAGCATGAGAGGTTGGGAGTGGATACGCTTGTTATGAGATCAAAGCATCATTTGTCTGATTCTCTGTAATAATGGTATGGGAATATAGGTGGTTTCTTGCATCAAACAACACATTTTCAGTCACCTTTTCTGAAGGACAAGTGGATAAACAGGTTAATGTCAAGTCCTGCATGTTTTTTTTCCAAAAGTCTCGTGGAATGTAGGCCTAAATTAAACACCACACATTGGCTGTTACTGTAGGCTGAATGATAGAACAGCTATTTCCATGTTAAATGTTATGGGATGCATTTTCTCCATTGTTTTTGATGGTATACCACTCTGATAGGCCTACATTATGATCAAATAGCCACAGTAGCCTACTTAGCCACTGTTATAACTGTAACTTAAAGCAGGTACAGCCTCAGTGTTCACAGTAAACACACACCAGATGTTGCACAGAAAGTTTGCGCTCAGCAGACCTGAAATGTGCTCAGTGCCGAAAGAAATTAGAGGGATCGTTGCTCGTCACACTTATTATATATGAACCCACCAAGAGCCAAGTACAACTCTACCTCAATAGAATAAATGATTATATGTGGCTCAGTGGGGAAAAAGCACTGGCTGATTGCTATCAGGCCTGCTCTAAACCAGCTGTGCAGATTCAAGACAGTGGAATGTGCTTGGCCCATATTACCACTGACAGTTTAGTTCCAATAATAGGGCATAGGATCCTATCTAAAGATGGTGCGGCCATACAATTGGTTTTAATGACTGTGGATACATCTGAAATGGCAATGTGGTAGGACACTACTTTTGGCCAGGCTGGAAGGCACAGTGGGTTGAATGTTGGACGCAAAGAATCGTGGGAATCAGAGCCCCTCATTTGAATACAAGCACCTCCACCCCACCACATAGCTAAATCACTGAGACTACAAAAAACTTCTTCACACAGGTTATGTGCGATTTCATTCTAAAGTACTCTTGTTGTATAGTCTTGGTGTGCTCTGCTAGTGATCTGCTAGTGGTCTGCTAGTGGTCTGCTAGAGGTCTGCTAGTGGTCTGCTAGTGCTCTGCTAGTGGTCTGCTAGTGGTCTGCTAGTGCTCTGCTAGTGCTCTGCTAGTGCTCTGCTAGTGCTCTGCTAGAGGTCTGCTAGTGGTCTGCTAGAGGTCTGCTAGTGGTCTGCTAGTGGTCTGCTAGTGGTCTGCTAGTGGTCTGCTAGTGCTCTGCTAGTGATCTGCTAGTGGTCTGCTAGTGGTCTGCTAGTGGTCTGCTAGTGGTCTGCTAGTGCTCTGCTAGTGCTCTGCTAGAGGTCTGCTAGTGGTCTGCTAGAGGTCTGCTAGTGGTCTGCTAGTGGTCTGCTAGTGGTCTGCTAGTGGTCTGCTAGTGGTCTGCTAGTGCTGCTAGTGGTCTGCTAGTGGTCTGCTAGTGCTCTGCTAGTGGTCTGCTAGTGCCGCTAGTGGTCTGCTAGTGCTCTGCTAGTGGTCTGCTAGTGGTCTGCTAGTGCTCTGCTAGTGCTCTGCTAGTGCTCTGCTAGTGGTCTGCTAGTGCTCTGCTAGTGGTCTGCTAGTGCTCTGCTAGTGCTCTGCTAGTGCTGCTAGTGGTCTGCTAGTGCTCGGCTAGTGCTCTGCTAGTGGTCTGCTAGTGCTCTGCTAGTGGTCTGCTAGTGCTCTGCTAGTGGTCTGCTAGAGGTCTGCTAGTGCTCTGCTAGTGCTCTGCTAGTACTCTGCCTGCTAGTGGTCTGCTAGTGGTCTGCTAGAGGTCTGCTAGTGCTCTGCTAGTGCTGCTAGTGGTCTGCTAGTGCTCTGCTAGTGCTCTGCTAGTGCTCTGCTAGTGGTCTGCTAGTGGTCTGCTAGTGGTCTGCTAGTGGTCTGCTAGTGGTCTGCTAGTGCTCTGCTAGTCCTCTGCTAGTGCTGCTAGTGGTCTGCTAGTGGTCTGCTAGTGCTCTGCTAGTGCTCTGCTAGTGCTCTGCTAGTGCTCTGCCTGCTAGTGGTCTGCTAGAGGTCTGCTAGTGGTCTGCTAGTGGTCTGCTAGTGCTCTGCTAGTGCTCTGCTAGTGCTGCTAGTGGTCTGCTAGTGCTCTGCTAGTGCTCTGCTAGTGCTCTGCCTGCTAGTGGTCTGCTAGAGGTCTGCTAGTGGTCTGCTAGTGGTCTGCTAGAGGTCTGCTAGTGGTCTGCTAGAGGTCTGCTAGTGCCGCTAGTGGTCTGCTAGTGCTCTGCTAGTGCTCTGCTAGTGCTCTGCTAGTGCTCTGCCTGCTAGTGGTCTGCTAGAGGTCTGCTAGTGGTCTGCTAGAGGTCTGCTAGAGGTCTGCTAGTGGTCTGCTAGTGCCGCTAGTGGTCTGCTAGTGCTGCTAGTGGTCTGCTAGTGGTCTGCTAGTGGTCTGCTAGTGGTCTGCTAGAGGTCTGCTAGTGGTCTGCTAGTGGTCTGCTAGTGGTCTGCTAGAGGTCTGCTAGTGGCCTGCTAGTGCTCTGCTAGAGGTCTGCTAGTGGTCTGCTAGAGGTCTGCTAGTGGTCTGCTAGTGCCGCTAGTGGTCTGCTAGTGCTGCTAGTGGTCTGCTAGTGGTCTGCTAGTGGTCTGCTAGTGGTCTGCTAGAGGTCTGCTAGTGGTCTGCTAGTGCTCTGCTAGTGGTCTGCTAGTGGTCTGCTAGTGGTCTGCTAGTGGTCTGCTAGTGCTCTGCTAGTGGTCTGCTAGTGGTCTGCTAGAGGTCTGCTAGTGGTCTGCTAGTGGTCTGCTAGTGCTGCTAGAGGTCTGCTAGTGCTCTGCTAGTGGTCTGCTAGTGTTCTGCTAGTGGTCTGCTAGTGGTCTGCTAGTGGTCTGCTAGTGGTCTGCTAGTGGTCTGCTAGTGCTGCTAGAGGTCTGCTAGTGTTCTGCTAGTGGTCTGCTAGTGCTCTGCTAGTGGTCTGCTAGTGGTCTGCTAGAGGTCTGCTAGTGGTCTGCTAGTGGTCTGCTAGAGGTCTGCTAGTGTTCTGCTAGTGGTCTGCTAGAGGTCTGCTAGTGGTCTGCTAGTGGTCTGCTAGTGCTCTGCTAGTGGTCTGCTAGTGGTCTGCTAGTGGTCTGCTAGTGCTGCTAGAGATCTGCTAGTGCTCTGCTAGTGGTCTGCTAGTGGTCTGCTAGTGCTCTGCTAGTGGTCTGCTAGTGGTCTGCTAGTGCTCTGCTAGTGGTCTGCTAGTGCTCTGCTAGTGGTCTGCTAGTGGTCTGCTAGTGCTCTGCTAGTGGTCTGCTAGTGGTCTGCTAGTGGTCTGCTAGAGGTCTGCTAGTGGTCTGCTAGTGGTCTGCTAGTGGTCTGCTAGAGGTCTGCTAGTGGTCTGCTAGTGGTCTGCTAGTGGTCTGCTAGTGCTGCTAGTGGTCTGCTAGTGGTCTGCTAGTGGTCTGCTAGTGGTCTGCTAGAGGTCTGCTAGTGGTCTGCTAGTGGTCTGCTAGTGGTCTGCTAGAGGTCTGCTAGTGCTGCTAGAGGTCTGCTAGTGCTGCTAGAGGTCTGCTAGTGCTGCTAGAGGTCTGCTAGTGCTGCTAGAGGTCTGCTAGTGCTGCTAGAGGTCTGCTAGTGCTGCTAGAGGTCTGCTAGTTCTCTGCTAGTGGTCTGCTAGTGCTGCTAGAGGTCTGCTAGTGCTGCTAGAGGTCTGCTAGTTCTCTGCTAGTGGTCTGCTAGTGCTGCTAGAGGTCTGCTAGTGCTGCTAGAGGTCTGCTAGTTCTCTGCTAGTGGTCTGCTAGAGGTCTGCTAGTGGTCTGCTAGTGGTCTGCTAATTCTCTGCTAGTGGTCTGCTAGTGGTCTGCTAGTGCTGCTAGTGGTCTGCTAGTGGTCTGCTAGTGGTCTGCTAGTGCTGCTAGTGGTCTGCTAGTTCTCTGCTAGTGGTCTGCTAGTGCTGCTAGAGGTCTGCTAGTGCTGCTAGTGGTCTGCTAGTGGTCTGCTAGTGGTCTGCTAGTGCTGCTAGTGGTCTGCTAGTGCAATTGCACTCAACCGAATAAATCCGGCACTCTAATGACAAAGTGGAGTCCCCTGGGCCGAGGAGGTAGTAAACTCCACATGCCTTAAAGGTGAGGTAGAGTCAGTATGCTGCAAGGCAGACCACAATTTTGGCGGTGTGTTTGCTGTTTTAAGGCTCCCTCGTGCTGTCTAATGGGGTGCCTGCCGCACTGTGTTGCTGTGCATTAGCTTCACGTACGTCTCCAGTTAACAACCACCATAAAGAAGGTCACTTTCTGTCCAAACTCAAAACTATGGTCTGCTATGGTCTGCTATGGTCCGCTATGGTCTGAGGCCGGTGTAATTTAGGACTAGAGCTTGGACCATATATCAGCAGACAGTGTTGCCCTCACACCGACCCTTCAAGGTTGGATGCAGCTTATGTTTGGTAGGTAGACTCAACTCAACTCATTCAGACAATTATGTTTTCATTGGAACATACAGGTATTTCACTTGAAATATGAAATCTAATTAGATTACGGGAATCTTCCAACCGTAAACATGTAAACATTGGGGAAGTTTCAGGAATATTTCAACCGTAGTATTGTAGTACCCAGTCTTTCCCAATGCCAGACTGTCTCATGGCATCTCCTCTGTGTCTCGTTTCTGTCTCGATCCAGGATGTTCCATGCTGAGAAGCTGTGGAAGACCAACCTGGTGTTCGTCATCGCCGACGCCAAGCTCACCTGCATGTCATGTGACCACAAGCCCTTAATACAGGCCGAGCAGCCTTGTATCCTTTAAACATACAGTCAATAGAGCACTAACGTTTCATATTGTAATATAGTAGTAATATATTCATGTCTAGTGTAGTTCATCTGTACTACTTACAGTCTGTTAGTTCTAGTTTACTGGTCTTTGTATATACAGTGACTCTTCTTAAAATAATCACATCTAACTAGATTATTATTTGTTTAATTATTAAAAGGTGTCCAGTTGTAAAAGTAAGTTGTACAGGCTTTTTTCTTTTATCCTGCTGGTCCCTATATTCTTGACTTTTACAAGCAGAGTACAATATATTTCATATTCCACAATGGATCAGAACTTCCTCTATGGCTAAGTGAAACTCAGACCTGCACTTACTGACTGGCTTCTCTCTCTGTTACAGATGAACAAAACTCAGACCTGTACTGACTGGCTTCTCGCTCTGTGTGGCTGTTGAACCAAACTCAGACCTGTACTGACTGGCTTCTCTCTCTGTGTGGCTGTTGAACCAAACTCAGACCTGTACTGACTGGCTTCTCTCTCTGTGTGGCTGTTGAACCAAACTCAGACCTGTACTGACTCATTCTCCTGTCTCTCTCTATGGCAGATGAACCAAACTCAGACTTGTACTGACTCAGTCTCCTGTCTCTCTCTATGGCAGATGAACCAAACGCAGACTTGTACTGACTCAGTCTCCTGTCTCTCTCTATGGCAGATGAACCAAACGCAGACTTGTACTGACTCAGTTTCCTGTCTCTCTCTATGGCAGATGAACCAAACGCAGACTTGTACTGACTCAGTCTCCTGTCTCTCTCTATGGCAGATGAACAAAACTCAGACTTGTACTGACTCAGTCTCCTGTCTCTCTCTATGGCAGATTAACCAAACTCAGACCTGTACTGACTCAGTCTCCTGTCTCTCTCTGTGGCAGATGATAGCGAAGGCTAATCCACTCTGAAAGGCTTACAATCAAATCCATCATATCCCCTCCAACACCCCAGGGCTGTAGCCAATTATGCAAGGAGCCTAATGAAAATTCACATAAATTCAAAATGGCAGCCAAAAGGGTTTCAGATGAGGCTATTTGATTTGCTCCAAAAACGACGTGGTTTTTCCATGTCTTTCTGAAAGCATCTGTTCCGATTGTTCTTTCACATTTAGATTAGTGTTATGGCTTGATATTTCATTTGATATGGTCATTTACTAGTTGCTTTCATTCGCTTCTATCCAAAGTGGATAGTGATACCGATTGGGGTGTGTGGCCACAATGTGGGTTACAAACAGCCATAGAGATACAATGTAATAGTGTTCCATTTAATTCTGTGCCCACAATATCTGGTGATGCAAGAACTGCACTGAACAAAAATATAAACGCAACATGCAAACATTTAAAAGATTTTACTGAGTTACAGTTCATATCAGGAAATAAGTCAATTAAATGAATTCATAAGGGCCCTAATCTATGGATTTCACATGACCGGGAATACAGATATGCATATGTTGGTCACAGATACCTTTTTTTTAAATAAAAAAGTAGGGGCGTGGATCAGAAAACCAGTCAGTATCTGGTGTGACCACCGTTTGCCTCATGCAGCACGACACATCTCCTTCACATAGAGTTCATCAGGCTGTTGATTGTGGCCTGTGGAATGTTCTCCCACTCCTCTTCAATGGCTGTGCAAAGTTGCTGGATATTGGCGGAAACTGTAACACACTGTCGTACACGTCGATCCAGAGCATCCCAAACATGATCAATGGGTGACATGTATGGTGAGTATGCAGGCCATGGAAAAACTAGGACATTTTCAGCTTCCAGGAATTGTGTACAGATCCTTGCGACATGGGGCCGTGCATTATTATGCTGTAACATGAGATGATGGTGGGTGATGAATGGCACGACAATGGGCCTCAGGATCTCGTCACCGTATCTCTGTGTATTGAAATTGCCATCGATAAAATGCAATTGTGCTCATTGTCCATAGCTTGAGCCTTCCCATACCATTACCCCACCTCCACCATTGGGCACTCTGTTCACAACGTTGACATCAACAAACATCCGTCTGCTATCTGCTCGGTACAGTTGAAACCGGTATTCATCTGTGAAGAACCCCCTTCTCCAGCGAGCCAGTGACCATCGAAGGTGAGCCTTTGCCCACTGAAGTCGGTTACGACGCTGAACTGCAGTCAGGTCAAGACCCTGGTGAGGACAACGAGCACGCAGATGAGCTTCCCTGAGACCGTTTCTGATAGTTTGTGCAGAAATTCTTTGCTTATGCAAACCCACAGTTTCATCAGCTGTCCGGGTGGCTGGTCTCAGACGATCCCGCAGGTGAAGAAGCCGGATGTGGAGGTCCTGGGCTTGGCGTGGTGGTTACATGTGGTCTGCGATTGTGAGACCGGTTGGACGTACTGCCAAATTCTCTAAAACAAAGTTTAAAGCGGCTCATTGTAGATTTAATAAACATTACATTTTCTGAAAACAGCTCTTGTGGACATTCCTGCAGTCATCATGACAGTTGCACGCTCCCTCAAAACTTGAGATATCTGTGGCATTGTTGTGTGGCAAAACTGCACATATTAGAGTGGCCTTTTATTGTCCCCAGCACTAAGTGCACCTGTGTAATGATCATGCTGTTTAGTCAGCTTCTTGATATGCCACACCTGTCAGATTAATAGATTATCTTGGCAGAGGAGAAATAAGCATTTTGTATGAATGGAACATTTCTGGGATAACTTATTTCTGCTCATAAAACATGGGACCAACACTTTTCACATGTTGCGTGTCTATTTTTGTTCAGTAGATATATTCTAGCCAATTGAGCTACCAGAACCAATGGTTTATTTCCTAAATGAGTTGATGTAGCTGAGGGACCAGACCCATGTGAAATGGCTGAGAAACCAAGGTTCCGAAAAGGTCCAGATGCCTGTTTCGACAACAACGAGAGGGTAGGTCACGTCATTATTTTGTCATCCTCTGTGTTTAAAAATGGCAACCGTCAAATTTAACGTCACAATGTCAAAACTCACAGTACACTAATATGTTTTCACAATGCATGTGCTTTTCTCTTTGTGCATAATTCTCTTGTTAATGTTCCATCTTTTACTCAAAATGGCTGCCTCTTTCTCTACTCTTGTCTTTGGATTACTATATGTGCAGAGATTTCCCACACAAATACAAGTTATTGCCAGGTATTGACATACTGCACTGTATGGTTCAAGAGTAAGCAAATATTTAGTGTATATGACTAAAATCCTTTGTGTGTGAAATCTCTGCACTTGAATGCTTTGGTTTGTTTTTCAGACTAGTCTTATCCCAGTGGCAAACCTTTTGGTTTCTCAAAGTTTCATGATGGTGTTAACTTCTTCTGCTTGCACTCTTTCTCTTACACACACACACACACACACACACACACACACACACACACACACACACACACACACACACACACACACACACACACACACACACACACACACACTCGTAGACACACTCACACATACATATGTAGACACACACAGACGTAGACACACACACCTTCCTTCTATTTAGATGCTTCTCTCTGTTTCTCTCTCTTCACCTTTCCACAAAGTGTTCTGTTTTCTCCGTTCTTCTGCCTATTCACTTTGCACATGGACTTTCTAACTGCTAACTGTGGAATGTTTGCTGCACGACTTTCTCTCTGTTTCTGTTTCTTTCCTGCTCTTTGATTGGCTGTTGATGGTTAGGATGAGCACATGTGCCCGACGAGCGCAGGCTCTCCATTGGCCTCCTCTCTGCTCATGTTACTGCTGCCACTGTTCATGTGCTGTCTCGGGTCAGTCCCATCAAGCACTCTCTCTTTATCTTACTCTCTTTCTCTCTCTCTTTCTCTCTCTCTCTTTCTTTCTCTCTCTTTCTCTCTCTTTCTGTCTCTCTCTTTCTTTCTCTCTCTCTCTCTCTCTCTCTTGTTCTCTGTATCATACTATGTATTTCTGTCCATCTCTCTTTATCTGTCTGTTTGTCAACTGACGTGTTTACTAATCTAGATGCTAGCTAACGCAGGCCCTTGCTTCCTAATTTAACTCTAACAAATTATTATTTATTTTATGAGGTAGCAAATTATATATGTCTGAAAATGTTTTGTTATTACATTCCACTCTATAGAGCTGTACAGATTATCAGACATCAGATAATCCAACATGGATTATTCCATACTCAGATTACAATTGTTCCATACATACCCCATTCTTTATTCAATGTGGATATGCAGTCTAGTACCAGTTTACCTTGCTATTATGTCATCAAACATAGATTTATGAATATGTAAGACATACTGGGCTGTTGTACCCTTACTGAACCCATTATCTTTTAGTCAGCAGGGTCAGAAGGTCATCAACTTGGTTGTGTCTGTCACTAACTTGTCCCCCTGCCTCCTTCATCCTCCCCTCTTGTTGCCGTGGTCACAGGAGGAGGACTTTGACTGTGGCGGGGCGTCGGCTCTGAGCCCATCCCTGTTGGCCATGGTGGCGCTGCAGCTGGCCCTGCTCTGGCTCCTGGCTGGCTCAACTCACCACGCCGTCCCCTCGTGACCTCTGAAGACCTCGGTTGCAACCGGCAAGCAACGCCGCCTCAAAATGACGAACGCTAAAACAAAAAAACATCTGAAACCACTTCCTGACAGATCTTCTTTTGGGATATTTGCGTTTTTCAAGGGTTTCGTTACATTTCTTCACCCAGGGGTGGGAGAAAGTGAGGAAAGTTAACGTCGGTGGGATGTAAAAAAAATTCTAAGCGAACTTTCATCCCAGACCCCTGACTTTTCCCCTCCAGCCATCTGAGCTTCCAGCCATCTGAGCTTAGGGAGATCGAGGTGATTGAGTGGTGAACTTTGACCTTTGTTTGGCTCAACGATGACAACCCTGCGAATGCTACAGGTTGGACTGCCTTACAGTGCCAGGGGGAAAGTGAAAGGACTGCCTCTTCCTTTTGGGTTCCTTTTAGGTTTTTGTGATGTTCTAAAAGAGATCCCCGTTGATTTGTATTCAACACTGCCAGAAACAGTGCTGCCCTTCGCAACCGTCCCGTTGTGTTTGTCATAAAGTTATTTATTTATTTCAAAGCATTTGCAGTGGCTTGTTACTCAGAATTGAAATGTGTGTTTGTTTTGTTCAAGTTGCAATAAGTTGTTTAATAGGAAGTCAGAAATCAGAATGTTTTTTATTTTACACTGGGGTGCTGTTGGCATTATTCTGTTTGTTTCAAGTCCCATTTAAAAGTAGCAACACATTTACATTCACGCTGCTGTCCTTGTATAGATGTGGTGTATGACCATCATATTCATTCACATACATGTGGTCACATATGAACCCTTTTGCCCTCACTCACTATCCCCTGTTTGAAGTGATGGATCCCTTTCTGTTTGCGGTCAACCACTTCTCCCTCAACCTTGACCACAAATGGTCAATGTCGGGTCCTACCATCTTGGTATCTGGTCCCTCTGAACTAACCATCATTGCCAAAGTGCAGTTGACCAATCAGGGCACCCCGGCTGGCCTCTAGTGCGCTCATTGGTCTAATCGCTAGTGCCATGTTGATTCTTAGTCAGACAAACCCTTTATCTTTATTTATTTGACTGTGTGGCTACTGACCTGAAGGAAACTTGATGTGTTTGGTATTCATTTGAATATTTAAGTTTGTTTTTGTTTTTTATTAGGATGAAGGGCATAGCTGCATGCTACTGTGTTATGTTGGCTTTAATGCCATTATGTTTTGATTGATTTCAATGCGTCAATGCAATGGATATAAAATGAAGAGAAAGAGTAGGGGGGGTGTAGGAAATGTAGACTTTGGTACATGACAGTTTATTTGTGCTTGCTTATGTATCACTTCTTGATTTGAGTATCATGAATACGTGACTTGCAACTACAAGAATCTGTCTTTCTCACAATGTTCTGCCCGCTATTGAAGAGAACATTTCCCCAAATCAAAAACAATTGCACCTCGTTGCAAAGTGAATTAAAACAGAAATTGCTTTAAGACCTATTGAGAATGTCTATCAATACAATCCAATCTAAATTCATTCATGAATTCATGAGTGTGGATATCAGTCCTGTTGTACTTTCTTAGTTTTTGTGTGCCTTGTGGTTCTGGAACTTTAATAACTTTATGAATTAGGGATTCAAGACAGATTGACAATAGGATACTGTCTTTCTGAGTGTACTATACTATGGTATACACCTGTTAACTCATTTCTCCACAAGAACAGCCACCAAAATACTACATAAGAAATAACAGAAATGTGCCTCATTTTATTCAGGACCAAATCTGGACCCGTCAATCATCCTTAGCCAAATGATTATGCAGTGGAATAACTTTGAGTGGAAGAGACATAAGGTTAAGTTTCTTTATTCAACGTTGTAGAAAAACAACGTTGAATAAAGTTTTATTAAAAAATGGTTTTATTATCATGTCAGAATATTAACAATTCCTCTCTAAATGTATTGTATTCGTTTCATTTTTGAACATGGTTCAAAAGAGGGACATGGTAGATATGCTGTGCTTTAAAAAAACGTTTTTTCTATGATGCAATTCAGCTAGTTGGACTGGGACGTGATCTGATGGTCGATTAGTGTTACTGATCTGTTGTAGAGCAAATATACAGGAGTTCCTGGCACTGAAATCACCTCTTAAGCACTAAAAAAGATAATTTTAGACAATCGATTCGATAACAATTGACAATCATAGTTTCCGATAACTTGCTTAAGACTAGTATTAGTAATACTTCATTGAATTGCTGTAAATGAAAATGCAAACAACTGCCAAAAGAGGGAGTTTAAAGGAGCCTTGGAGTAATGTCAGAAACATTCACGCATTGTTTCCTTTGAAAACAGAGGCATATGGACTCAGGAAACCACATAGTCAATTCAGTGTAGAGTTGGGAAACTACATGATTACGCTGTGTGGTCTCTAGTGCCATTCAAATACTTCTCCCACACCTCATTATCATTGCTTAAATTATAATTGCAAAGCGTTCTTACGTCACCCAGAATAAAATCCTTCTGGGCTTTTTTCATTTCTCTGAAACACTGAAGAGGAAGGGGACTTTTGTTATGATCCCAGTCTTAAGCTATGATTATTTGCCAATATGTTATGTGGCGAAACTCAAGCACCATCACCAAAGGCGGACTGCTGTCATGTCCGAAACTATACGAATGGTCTAAGGTGACATTTAGGGTCCCGTAATGGTTGTTTCAATGTTCTGTGGGGAAACTAACTAACATACTGGTATTTAAGACCCTCAATATCTAAGAACATTCAAGAATACCAAGTGCCATAGGACTCTCTTTCTCTTTTTACCGGGAAACCTATTACTAACGTTTAGGCAACGTTTAGGATTGAATAAATGCAAATCTCATCTGTTTTCCCTGTGTTGCATGATAATGCCATGATACTGTATCAGTGGCAGGCAATGAGATAAAGTACACTCTATCTTCTCCTGCTTTGGTGTGTAACGTTGGGATGGGAAGCATAATACCGTGGGTTTGTTGGGTGTTTGTTTATGATATGATAACGATACAGCTTCTACTGCCTTTCTCTTGAGGAGACAGCATTTGGTACTGCCCTGGTCTGACTGAGCGCAGTGGCCTAGCGGTTAGAGCGTTGGGCCAGTAACCGAGATGTCACTGGTTCGAATGCATGAGACTACAAGGTGAAAAATCGGTCAATTTGCCCTTGAGCAAGGCACTTAACCCTAATTTGCTCCAGGGGTGCTGTACTACTATGGCTGACCCTGTAAAACAACACAATTCACTGCACCTCTCCGGTGTATGTAACAATACATATCTTTTCCTCTGTCACAGGTTGTCACATTCAAGACCAGACTAGACCCTTGGGAAATGGTGTCTGGTTATTTCATGCCACTCTAAGGGCTAAAATCAGATGCTGTCACCTCAGGAATAACATATTAGCAGAGTGATTGGAAGTGTTTTTCGATGCTGTGGTGCTCTCTGTGTGGATTGTGTGGGTTATGCTTTTTCTGGACTCTTTTTGTTCTCAAGAACGCTCAGTGTGTTTTAAGGGGAGTGTCCCATGCCTGCCACACTATGTCAGGCTATTGGTGGAACCGCCCTCCAATCTTTCTCTGCCAGCGTTTTCATGGCAGACCATTGGTGGACCTGTCCACTAATCTCCCCTTGTCAGCCTCCCTTTTGACAGGCTATTGGTGGGCCTCCCCGTCAATCTCCCTTGATTGTGCTTTTAAGATGTTACACTTTTGTGGAACTTGATTCGCCTGAATCAGTCATGTATAAATTTGTACGATACTGTTATTATTCTCCGACGAAAGAAAGAAAATAGTAATGTTTATAATCCTGGAAAATGCTTATTCATGTGCAAATACAGTATATTCAGAATAAAACTTTCTCATTAGCTATTGAATGGTGTCCTCTTGCAGTTCTGGGCCCTTTCCTCTCCAACCCAAAATGACTTACTGTTGCTGTAACGTTGCCAAAACATATTTCCCACTTTTCCCCACAATGTGTGTGAGAAACTGAAAGAGGCTGCAGTCTGCTATCCCAGTGTCCCCCAGTGACTCCCACCGGCCAATCAGCGATGAGAATTGAGGCCGGGCCAACAGCAACATCCAGGAAGTGAAAGTGAAGAATATCTATATTTCTCTGTGGTTATGACACTGAATTTGCTTAACGGACACATTTACAGTTGAAGTTGGAAGTTTACATACACCTCAGCCAAATACATTTAAACTCAGTTTTTCACGATTCCTGACATTTAATCCTAGTAAAAATTCCCTGTATTAGATCAGTTAGGATCACCACTTTATTTTAAGAATGTGAAATGTCAGAATAATAGTAGAGAGAGTGATTTTATTTCAGCTTTTATTTCTTTCATCACATTCCCAGTGGGTCAGAAGTTTACAATACACGGAATTAGTATCTGATAGCATTGCCTTTAAATTGTTTAACTTGGGTCAAACGTTTTGGGTAGCCTTCCACAAGCTTCCCACAATAAGTTGTGTGAATTATGGCCCTTCCTCTTGAACAGAGCTGGTGTAACTGAGTCAGGTTTGTAGGCCTCCTTGCTTGCACATATTTTTTTCAGTTCTGCCAACAAATTCTCTATGGGATTGAGGTCAGAGCTTTGTGATGGCCATTGTCCTTCAGCCATTTTGCCACAACTTTGGAAGTATGCTTGGGGTCATTGTCCATTTGGAAGACCCATTTGCGACCAAGCTTTAACTTCCTGACTGATGTCTTGAGATGTTGCTTCAATATATCCACATAATTTTCCTCCCTCATGATACCATCTATTTTGTGAAGTGCACCAGTCCCTCCTGCAGAAAAGCACCCGACAACATAACGCTGCCACCCCCGTGCTTCACGGTTGGGATGGTGTTCTTCGGCTTGCAAGCCTCCCCCTTTTTCCTCCAAACATAACGATGGTCATTATGGCCAAACAGTTCTATTTTTGTTTCATCAGACCAGAGGACATTTCTCCAAAAAGTACAATCTTTGTCCCCATGTGCAGTTGCAAACTTTTTTCTGGCTTTTTTTCTGGCGGTTTTGGAGCAGTGGCTTCTTCCTTGCTGAGCGACCTTTCAGGTTATGTCGATATAGGACTCATTTTACTGTGGATATAAATACTTTTGTAGCTGTTTCCTCCAGCATCTTCACAGGGTTCTTTTGCTGTTCTTCTGGGATTGATTTGCACTTTTCACACCAAAGTACGTTCATCTCTAAGAGACAGAATGCGTCTCCTTCCTGAGCGGTATGACGGCTACGTGGTCCCATGGTGTTTATACTTGCGTACTATTGTTTGTACAAATGAACGTGGTACCTTCAGGCATTTGGAAATAGCTCCCAAGGATGAACCAGACTTGTGGAGGTCTACAATTTTTTTCTGAGGTCTTGGCTGATTTCTTTAGATTTTTCTCATGATGTCAAGTAAAGAGGCACTGAGTTTGAAGGTAGGCCTTGAAATACATCCACAGGTACACCTCCAATTGACTCAAATTAAATCAATTAGCCTATCAGAAGCTTCTAAAGCTTAAAGACACAGTCAACTTAGTTCATGTCAACTTCTGACCCACTGGAATTGTGATACAGTGAAATAATCTGTCTGTAAACAATTGTTGGAAAAATGACTTGTGTCATGCACAAAGGAGATGTCCTAACCGACTTGCCAAAAATGTAGTTTGTTAACAAGAAATGTGTGGAGTGGTTGAAAAGCGAGTTTTAATGTCTCCAACATAAGTGTCTGTAAACTTCTGACTTCAACTGTATGTAGATTTGAGAGTTTTTTCATGTACAGTGTATTCCCCCTTCTCCGACAGTGTGTTTATCCAATGTAAATTGACTTTGTCGGTAGCAGAGATCCTTCTCAGACTTGAACCTGAAACCAGCTGCTGTCAAGTCTACATCCATAGCCACATACTCCCTCACAGCCCCCCAAAGACAGACTACATGCTCATTTTCCCCCTTACGATCATCGTTAAAATTGTCCCTTACTGTATGATATACTGCAGGCCCCAAGAAGGAACGCTTAAGTCTCTCTGGTGCTAAGGGACATTTTAATGAGTCCAATTACAATGCCTTTAGTATTTATGATTAATAAAACAGTCTTTATTACTGGTAGCACAGCTGTGGAAATGACTAAGCAGAGAGCAATAATATGAAATTACATATTTTACAGACCCCGAGCAGGAAATTGACCATAACAATTACGACCAAAGCACTATGGAACGGCTCAGTCGTTCCCTCACTATCTCTTTGTAAGAAGTTGTAATAATATCATAAACTATAAAGATAAACCATAAACATTGTATAGAGTCTGTAGTAGGGCGTAGTGAAGGTCAAACTCAGCAGTGAAATGCCATAGCTTTCAGCAGCAAATGGCAGAGCTGAGCAGAGTCCCATAACATTAGTTGGCAAGCGTTCATTGGACATATCACTTCACATTTTGGCTGACCTTTTGACACGTGACACATCCAATCCCTTGACCTATATTTCAAACTAGACTGCATGCTCATTCTGCAGTCTCTACTCTTTCTCTGGAATATGTTTTAGTAAATAGATGCTTGTGTACCTTGCTAAAAAATGGGTAACACTTTACCTTAATCATCCAGTTATAATGCATTATAATGCATAGTAGGACTTGTTATGAGCATGTATGAGCCCTTTTTTTAATGTCAGTTTAAGACCGTTGAAAATGTAACGTATAGTGCAGGGGTAGGCAAATAGATACAGCCCCAGCCCATTTTTGTCAGAGCAGATGGTCGGGGAGTCAGAACATAAATATACTAATTTGTACACTGCAACTTGACCACAACTAAGCCCCAACTAAACCCCCTTTCATGCCTGTATTACATTGAGACACGATCACATATCTCTCTTTTGTGGGAATATATGGGAATACATTTTCTAAATTAAACAAATGTTTAGCTGAATTCCTGGTGATTTCTGTCTTTTTTGACCCAAAACTAAACCCCGCGGGCAGCCTATTACCGACTCCTGATATAGAGAGACCTAACATATTATAAGCCTTGTTATAAGACAAGGTTCACATATACACAATTATAAAGCATTATAGCTGGATGGGTAAGTGTTACCAAAACTTGCTTCTGAGTATGCTGCATCTGCATGTCATTGGTTTTCTATTTCTATTTGGACTCCACTTCACAGGTAGAGTTTCTTCAGAAAGTGTTTTTTAATAAGCCAGATATGGTTGAGTGGTCACCCCGGGGGCGTCATGCACCACAAAAATCTGAGGGGGCACAAAGTACGTGAGGATGGTGGGGGGTGGAAGGGGGGCTAGTCCCCTGTCCGGTAGTTGGAGAATTTGGATTTTTCAAACACCTGAAACAGCTTTTTTCATGCATTCAAAATTCTATGTTAAAAATGTATGTTTTTCTGCATATCTAAGCACACCTCTTGAGCTGTCTGTATCCTCCTGCTGTCTGTATCCTCCTGCTGTCTGTATCCTCCTGCTGTCTGTATCCTCCTGCTGTCTGTATCCTCCTGCTGTCTGTACCCTCCTGCTGTCTGTATCCTCCTGCTGTCTGTACCCTCCTGCTGTCTGTACCCTCCTGCTGTCTGTACCCTCCTGCTGTCTGTATCCTCCTGCTGTCTGTACCCTCCTGCTGTCTGTATCCTCCTGCTGTCTGTACTGTACCCTCCTGCTGTCTGTATCCTCCTGCTGTCTGTACCCTCCTGCTGTCTGTATCCTCCTGCTGTCTGTATCCTCCTGCTGTCTGTATCCTCCTGCTGTCTGTATCCTCCTGCTGTCTGTACCCTCCTGCTGTCTGTATCCTCCTGCTGTCTGTACCCTCCTGCTGTCTGTATCCTCCTGCTGTCTGTATCCTCCTGCTGTCTGTACCCTCCTGCTGTCTGTACCCTCCTGCTGTCTGTATCCTCCTGCTGTCTGTATCCTCCTGCTGTCTGTATCCTCCTGCTGTCTGTACCCTCCTGCTGTCTGTACCCTCCTGCTGTCTGTACCCTCCTGCTGTCTGTACCCTCCTGCTGTCTGTACCCTCCTGCTGTCTGTATCCTCCTGCTGTCTGTACCCTCCTGCTGTCTGTATCCTCCTGCTGTCTGTATCCTCCTGCTGTCTGTACCCTCCTGCTGTCTGTACCCTCCTGCTGTCTGTATCCTCCTGCTGTCTGTATCCTCCTGCTGTCTGTATCCTCCTGCTGTCTGTACCCTCCTGCTGTCTGTATCCTCCTGCTGTCTGTACCCTCCTGCTGTCTGTACCCTCCTGCTGTCTGTACCCTCCTGCTGTCTGTATCCTCCTGCTGTCTGTATCCTCCTGCTGTCTGTACCCTCCTGCCAGGGGTTCTTTTTTTGAAGAAACATAATAAAATGCATCTCTGCTAAGATCTGGGTAAAATAATGAAAGGAATGTGAGTCTTATTCAGTACATTTAGTTATTGCTTTTCTAAAGTCTACCAACCTTGCCAGCAGGCAGGCCAGCTAAAATACAGGTAACTACCAAAATAATGGAAATGCTTGAGTAAATGAGGTATACAAAGTATATTGAAAGTTAATTAAGCAATTAACATATCACTATGCATACGGTCATGTATAAAAATGCTGGGCAGGCCATCATTTTGGCTACTATCCACAGGGCACGAGTGGTTCTGAATGGTTTGATGAGCATGAAAACGATGTCAACCATATGCCATCAGTGTCTCAGTTATCCGATTTCAACACACTTGAAGACTCTGGAGCAGTGCCTGAGACAGAATTTTTCACCATCATCATCAAAACACTAAACGATGGAATTTCTCGTGGAAGAATGGTGTTGCATCCCTCCAATAGAGTTCCAGACACTTGTAGAATCTATGACAAGGCACATTGAAGCTGTTCTGGTTCGTGGTGACCCAACGCCCTATTAAGACACTTTATGTAGGCGTTTCCTTTATTTTGGCAGTTACCTTTATTTTGGCAGTTACCTGTAGTTACACAAGCTAGCTACTCTAACTTGATTGATAGCCTGAAATGGCATCTGAGTAGCAAGTTATGAGTTTGGGAGATTGGGTACCTATATGGGGTAACTAAAGCAAACTTCATAACATTTCTATGTGGCTAGTAATATCAGAGGGAAACAACAACAACAATATATGGCCATGACACCTCTGGTCACCTCGACATGACACTAGGTACTCGGTGCCAGAGGCTCTGCTTTCTGTGTCTGGTTTCCAAGATGGCCCCTCCAGTTTATGTTCTGGCTCGGTCATGTTGTGTTTTTGATTGTTATCTGAGTTTCGGCTTACAGCTTTGTGTTGATCCATATCTGACGGGAACTGCAGTCACTGGATGACCAACGATATGTTCGCATAAACAAGTCTATTGCATTACTAGTGAACAGAAATACAGATTCAAAATGGGCGCCAAGCATCACAGAAATGGTGGAACTGCACATTAGTGGTGGTTTAAGTGAGTTAACCCTAATACACTATTTAAATGGAGTCTATTAGTTGCACTTCACTGGTGAGAAGGAATGCTGGCACAATATTTACATGCTGATAGGCTGTTACGTAATCCCTTTAGAATGAGCTAATGCATTCACCTTAACATTCACTCTTAACAACTATAACACTGGCTTATGGGGATACGGTCAATCGTTTAAGTCTATGTCATTTGAAATATGTCTATAATTGAGAAATGTGTTAAACTATATGTGTTGATGAAATGGAGACAACCAAAGACTTAAGTACCCACAGTGAAATCCTACTGAGCCCCCAAAACTGACGCAGAGATACATGAAGATACGTGTGGTCCAGTGTAGTTGTTGTGGGGATAGATGATGAGAGAACAGCTTTGTGGGAAGCTGCCGAGAGCTGCAGAAAAAGCCACCTTCTAAACCTCAACCAACAAAAGACAGAGAAGATCAGACCACCTAGACTTTGATGAGGTTTTCGTTGAGCCCATTTCAAAACTCTGAGTCTCCAGGCTTCTCAGTGCAACTTCAAGGCATTATCAACATCCCTATTGATGTCCAATGTGTTTCTATAGAACCGTGTTTGTTTGCAGATCTCCTGACTTGACATAGCTTCGGATTTCCTTTTCTAAAGGCCTCGTAAGCAGGTTTCACTTGCCTTTTGTCGGGACGACCATTACGGTCTTGTGACTGTGGTCAACATCTTAACCCTATGAGATTTGAACGGGAA
Source organism: Salvelinus fontinalis (assembly GCF_029448725.1). NCBI lineage: Eukaryota > Metazoa > Chordata > Actinopteri > Salmoniformes > Salmonidae > Salvelinus > Salvelinus fontinalis. Next base: position 6,682,688 of record NC_074703.1, on the reverse strand, counting down.
TGGGGATTGGGACCCCAATTTAGGAGAGCTGAGACGTTTATATTTAGATTGTGTTTGTTTTTCCCAAGGTCTGTTAGTACAGCACCTCTCTCATGTACTGTAGCTGGCCAGTGACCTCAAGGTCCTTGGTCCCCAGCTCGCAGCTCCGCAGCTCACTCTTCCAGTCATCATTAGAGATTAGATGACGTGTAACAGAGAGAAGATTACAGTAAACGTTTACACAGGGTTCCTGCATCAGGGGGCCCATCGGGATAGCATACAGGGGCCAGGCAGCCTTTTTAGAACAGGCACTGCCTATTGAATACAGTGGAGGCTGGTAAGAGGAGGAAGACTCATAGAAATGACTGCAATGGAATGGCTGAAATGGTATTAATACCTTTCCATTTATTCCATTCCATCCATTGAGCCTGTCCTCCGATTTAAAGAGATACCAGCTAGGGCTGTGGCGGTCATGACATTTTGTCAGTCGGTGATTTTCAAGCTAATAACTGCCGGTCTCACGGTAATTTACCGTTAATTAACATAAACATGTTCAGCATCTCCTGGCTTCCACACACCGCCTCCAAGCCACTTATGCAGACCTTTGGAACAAAATCAATGTAATATAGCCTACACCATCACAATAAATCCATTATTTACTTTAGACAGGTCAAAAGAAACACGAGATGAAGAAAATGTAAACTATTTCAGAAGAACAGAATAGCATACTCTGAGTTGTTAAGCCCTGATCTGTCTATGCCGTATTGCTGTGGGCTACACTTGGCCCCGTGTGGCTCATTTGGTAGAGCATGGCGCTTGCAACGCCAGGTTTGTGGGTTCGATTCCCACGGGGGGCCAGTACAAAAAAAAAAAAAAGTATGAATGTATGTACTTGTAAGTCGCTCTGGATAAGAGCGTCTGCTAAATGACTTAAATGTAAATGTACACTTGTTTATTTAGCAGACAAGATTTGCTTTGAATTCCATGGTATTATTTTATAGTATGAAGAATACAGTTGAAGAAAGCTGAATAAAATAGAAAGGATATTTTCTCCAAACTATTTGAAGGAGGACGCACATGCGGCTATTCTGTTTTGAGTGGTTAACAAAGAAACAGGTACTTCTATATGCTTAATTTTGTCACGACTTCCACCGAAGTCGGTCCCTCTCCTTGTTTGGGCCGGCCTTCTAGCCATCACCGATCCACTTTTCATTTTCCTTTTGTTTTTGTTTTCTACACACCTGGTTTCAATTCCCCCCATTACATGTTCATTATTTAACCCTCTGGTTTCCCCCATGTTTGTGTGCGTGTTTGTTTTATTGTAAGGCTGTATTCTGACAGCTGGTATTATTGTTGCCGGGTTTTGTTGTTACGCCCGTTTATTTCGTGGTACCGGTATTTTTCCAGCACCATAGTATTGTGTTTGTACTGGTGTTTTCTTGTATTAAATACCTTGTCCACGCATCTCAGCTTTCCTGCGCCTGACTTCTTTCGCCAGTTACCCACAGCCCTAACAAATTTAGAGTTATTTTTGTAACTTTAGTTGTGATAGAAATGTTGGGCTATGTTTAGATTTTTAATACAGTCTAAGGCTGCATGATGTGACTCTAATGGTGAATTGAATGCAACAGATCAGAACATTGAGCTTAAAATGTTGATAAACTATAAGGCTATTTCTTCACATTTGTCATGTTCCTGACCTTATTTCCTTTGTTTAGTCTTTATTTAGTTGGTCAGGACGTGAGCTGGGTGGGTATTATCTATGTTGTCTGTTTCTATGTGGGGTTTCTTGTTTGGCCTGATATGGAGGAGGTGTTAGTCATTGTCTCTGATTGGGAACCATATTTAAGGTACCCTGTTTTGTGTTGGGTTTTGGTGGGTGGTTTGCTTCTGTCATTGTGTCTATGCACCAGATAGGACTGTTTTGGTTTTGCCACATTTGTTATTTTGTATTTTGTAGTGTTCACGGTTTTGTCGTTATTAAACATGATGAACACTAACTACGCTGCGTCTTGGTCCGATCCCTGCTACACCTCCTCATCAGACGAAGAGGAGGAAATCTGCCGTTACAGAACCACCCACCAAAACCGGACCAAGCAGCGTGGTAAAGGACAGCAGCAGCAGGAGGCCAAGTACACAGGACTCCTGGACATGGGAGGAAATTCTGGACGGTAAGGGTTCAAGCTAGAGAATATCGCCGCCCTCGTGAAGAGCTGGAGGCAGCTAAAGCCGAGAGGCGGTGGTATGAGGAGGCAGCACGGAAGCGTGGTGTCTTGGGAGGGGCACACGGGGAGTGTGGCAAAGTCAGGTAGGAGACCTGCGCCAACTTCCCGTGCTTACCGTGGAGAGCGAGAGTACGGGCAGACACCGTGTTATGCGGAAGAGCGCACGGTGTCTCCTGTACGTGTGCATAGCCCGGTGCGGTACATCCCAGCTCCTCGTATCAGCCGGGCTAGAGTGGGCATCGAGCCAGGTGCCATGAAGCCGGCTCAACGCATCTGGTCTCCAGTGCGTCTCCTCAGGCAGGTGTACATGGCACCAGCCTTACGCATGGTGTCCCCGGTTCGCCAGCACAGCCCAGTCCGGGCTATTCCACCTCGCCGCACTGGCCTGGCTACGGGGAGCATTCAACCAGGTAAGGTTGGGCAGGCTCTGTGCTCAAGAGCTCCAGTGCGCCTTCATGGTCCGGTCTATCCGGTGCCACTTCCTCGCATCAGTCCAGTACCACCAGTCCCAACACCACGCACCAGGCTCCCTGTGCGTCTCCAGAGCCCTGTTCCTCTTCCACGCACTCGCCCTGTGGTGCGTGTCTCCAGCCCGGTACCACCAGTTCCGGCACCACGCACCAAGCTTCCTGTGCGTCTCCAGAGCCCTGTACGCCCTGTTGCTGCTCCCCGCACTAGCCTTGAGGTGCGTGTCCTTTGCCCGCTACCACCAGTTCCGGCACCACGCACCAGGCTTCCTGTGCGTCTCCAGAGCCCTGTTCCTCTTCCACGCACTCGCCCTGTGGTGCGTGTCTCCAGCCCGGTACCACCAGTTCCGGCACCACGCACCAAGCTTCCTGTGCGTCTCCAGAGCCCTGTACGCCCTGTTGCTGCTCCCCGCACTAGCCTTGAGGTGCGTGTCCTTAGCCCGGTACCACCAGTTCCGGCACCACGCACCAGGCCTACTGTGCGCCTCAGCAGGCCAGAGTCTCCCGTCTGCCCAGCGCCGTCTGAGCTGCCTGTCTGCCCAGCGCCGTCTGAGCTGCCCATCTGCCCAGCGCCGCCTGCGCTGCCCGTCTGCAAAGCGCCATCTGAGCTGCCCATCTGCCCAGCGCCATCTGAGCTGCCCGTCTGCCCAGCGCCATCTGAGCTGCCCGTCTGCCCAGCGCCATCTGAGCCGCCCATCTGTCCAGCACCATCTGAGCCGCCCGTCTGTCCTGAGCCGCTAGAGCCGTTCGTCAGTCAGGAGCCGCTAGAGCCGTCCGTCAGTCAGGAGCCGCCAGAGCCGTCCGCCAGTCAGGAGCCGCCAGAGCGGCCCGCCAGTCAGGAGCCGCCAGAGCCGCCCGCCAGTCAGGAACTGCCAGAGCCGCCCGCCAGTCAGGAACTGCCAGAGCTGCCCGCCAGTCAGGAGCAGCCAGAGCCGCCCGCCAGTCAGGAGCAGCCAGAGCCGCCCGCCAGTCAGGAGCTGCCAGAGCCGCCCGCCAGTCAGGAGCTGCCTGAGCTGCCCTTCAGTCATGAGCTGCCCTTCAGTCATGAGCTGCTCATGAGCTGCCCCTCAGTCATGAGCTGCCCCTCAGTCCGGAGCTGACCCTCAGTCCAGAGGCGCCCCTCAGTCCAGAGGCGCCCCTCAGTCCAGTGGGGTCATTTAGGAGGGTCGCCGTTCCGAGGAGGCCACGGAAGCGGGGATTGACTATGGTGGAGTGGGGGCCATGTCCAGCGCCAGAGCCGCCACCGTGGACAGATGCCCAACCAGACCCTCCCCTATAGGTTCAGGTTTTGCGTCCGGAGTCCGCACCTTGGGGGGGGTACTGTCACATTCCTGACCTTATTTCCTTTATTTAGTTGGTCAGGACGTGAGCAGGACGTGAGTATTATCTATGTTGTCTGTTTCTATGTGGGGTTTCTTGTTTGGCCTGATATGGTTCTCAATCAGAGGCTGGTGTTAGTCATTGTCTCTGATTGGGAACCATATTTAGGTAGCCTGTTTTGTAGTGTGTTTTGTGGGTGATTGTTCCTGTTCGTGTGTTCATCTGTTCTGTGTTCCCTAGTTCAGGACTGTAGCGTCTTCGGTTCTTTCTTTCAGTTTGTTGTTTTTGTTCGTTGTTTAAATATCCAATTAAAATATGGATTATCATCACGCTGCATTTTGGTCCTCCTCTCTTTCACCCGAAGACAGCCGTTACAACATTATAAGCGCAGCAATGCGCACACGGCAGTAGGCTATAATGTTCCATTAGCAGGAAAACACCATTCTCAAAAGTGACTGCAAATGTTTTATTCTGACTATTCTTATTTTATTCTATTCTGAAGGTGCATTTTTATGGTGAAAACTATCTTCCAAACTTTAAACTCACACGCTGGGCATGTATGCAAGTAAGGCTCTACACCAGTTGTAAGGCGGATTAATGTGCTTCATTTTAAGAAGTTATTTGGCCAAACATAGGCCTATGGGCGAGGCTACATGAGGTGTTTACCTATGATTTGAAAGAGTCGCCAAAAAAAGGAAATCGCTGTTTCTTGCCTTAAGGATATACACTGCACCGGCTAGATAGAACAGCACACTCCGGTAAAACAAGGGGAGGTGGCTATACATATATGTAAACAACAGGTGGTGCACGAAATCTAAGGAAGTCTCTAGATTTTTCTCACCTGAAGTAGAGTATCTTATGATAAACTGTAGACCATACTATTTTTCAAGAGAGTTTTCATCTATACTTTTCGTGGCTGTTTATTTACCACCACAGACAGATGCTGGCACTAAGACCGCACTCAGTCAACTGTATAAGGAAATAAGCAAACAGGAAACACTTCACCCAGATGCGGCGCTCCTAGTGGCTGCAAACTTTAATGCAGCTAAACTTAAATCAGTTCTAACTAATCTCTATCAACATGTTAAATGCGCAACCAGAGGGAGAAAAAATTCTAGATCACCTGTACTCCACACACAGAGACGTGTACAAAGCTCTCCCTCGCCCTCCATTTGGTAAATCTGACCACAATTCTGTCCTCCTGATTCCTGCTTACAAGCAAAAATGAAAGCAGGAAGCACCAGTGACTCGGTCTATAAAAAGTGGTCAGATGAAGCAGATGCTAAACTACAGGACTGTTTTGCTATCACAGACTGGAATGTGTTCCGAGATTCCTCCGATGGCATTGAGGAGTACACCACATCAGTCACTGGCTTTATCAATAAGTGCATCGAGGATGTCGACCCCACAGTGACTGTACGTACATACCCCAACCAAAAGCCATGGATTACTGGCAGCATCCTCACTGAGCTAAATGGTAGAGCAGCCACTTTCAAGACACTAACCCGGAAGCTTATAAGAAATCCTGCTATGCCCTCCGACGAACTATCAAACAGGCAAAGCACCAATACAGGGCTGAGATTGAATCATACTACACCGGCTCCGACACTTGTCTTATGTGGCAGGGCTTCAAACTATTACAGACTACAAAGGGAAGCACAGCCGCGAGCTGCCCACGGACACAAGCCTACCAGACGAGCTAAATCACTTCTATGCTCACTTCGAGGCAAGCAACACTGAGGCATGCATGAGAGCATCAGCTGTTCCGGGACGACTGTGGGATCACGCTCTCCGTAGCCGACGTGAGTAAGACCTTTAAACAGGTCAACATTCGCAAGGCCACGGGGCCAGACGGATTACCAGGACGTGTGCTCCGGGCATGTGCTGACCAACTGGCAGTTGTCATTTTCAACATGCCCCTGACTGACTCTGTAATACCAACATTTTTCAAGCAGACCACCATAGTCCCTGCGCCCAAGAACATTAAGGCAACCTGCCCAAATGACTATGACCCGTAGCACTCATGTCCGTAGTCATGAAGTGCTTTGAAAGGTTGGTAATAGCCCACATCAACACCATTATCCCAGAAACCCTAGACCCACTCCAATTTGCATACCGCCCAAACAGATCCAAGGATATGCAATCTCTATGGCTCCCCACACTGCCCTTTCCCACCTGGACTAAAGGAACACCTACGTGTGAATGCTATTCATTGACTACAGCTCAGCGTTCAACACCATAGTGTCCTCTTAGCTCATCACTAAGCTAAGGATCCTGGGACTAAATACCTCCCTCTGCAACTGGATCCTTGACTTCCTGATGGGCCACCCCCAGATGGTGAGGGTAGGTAGCAACACATCTGCCACGCTGATCCTCAACACTGGAACCCCTCAGGGGTGCATGCTCAGTCCCCTTCTGTACTTTCTGTTCACCCACGACTGCGTGGCCAGACACGACTCCAACACCATCATTAAGTTTGCAGATGACACAACAGTGGTAGGCCTGATCACCGACAACGACGAGACAGCCTATAGGGAGGAGGTCAGAGACCTGGCCTGGTGGTGCCAGAATAACAACCTCTCCCTCAACGTAACCAAGACTAGGGAGATGATTGTGGACTACAGGAAAAGGAGGACCGAGCACGTCCCCATTCTCATCAACGGGGCTGTATTTGAGCAGGTTGAGAGCTTCAAGTTCCTTGGTGTTCACATCACCAACAAACTAGAATGGTCCAAACACACCAAGACAGTCATGAAGAGGGCACAACAAAGCCTATTCCCCCTCGGGAAACTAAAAATATTTGGCATGGGTCCTCACATCCTCAAAAGGTTCTACAGCTGCAATATTGAGAGCATCCTGACTGGTTGCCTCACTGCCTGGTACGGCAACTGCTCGGCCTCCGACCGCAAGGCACTACAGAGGGTAGTGCGTACGGCCCAGTACATCACTGGGGCTAAGCTGCCTGCCATCCAGGACCTCTACACCAGGTGGTGTCAGAGGAAGGCCCTAAAAATGGTCAAAGACCCCAAGCCATAAGACTCCTGAACAGGCAATCAAATGGCTCTTTTACGCCAACCCCTCTTTTACACTACTGCTACTCTCTGTTTATCATATATGCATAGTCACTTTAACCATACCTACATGCACATACTACTTCAATCAGCCCGACTAACCGGTGCCTGTATATAGCCTCGCTACTGTTATTTTTCACTGTCTTTTTACTGTTGTTTTTTTATTTTTTACTTATCTGTTTTTCACCTAATACCTATTTTTTACTTAAAAATTGCACTGTTGGTTAAGTAAGCATTTCACTGTAAGATCTACACTTGCTGTATTCGGCACACATGACAAAAAAACTTGCAAGCTGGGCATCATTCACAAGTGATAATATATCATTCACTAGTGATAGGCTAATATTATCACCCATCAGACTATTCTTGATTTAATCTTGTCTTTCCATATACTAAATAATATGTGTGCAATTTTTATTTATTTAGAATGGACCATTATCATGCACCTGTCTCAAAACAGGGGCAGGGCGAAAAACACTTAAATAGCGAATGGAGGATCCTTTTCCCGTGGTTCATTTTCATGCCAGCCAGGTAGGCTATACTCCTTTTGTAAAGAGAAGCAATGTGCTTAATATTAGGAAAGTTAATACATATAGTAGGTCTAGCCTATAGAAAGCTGATGGGATCCTCTTTTTAATAGAGTCCCTCACACTGTTTTCTCACTAAAATGTATAGCCTATAGACATGTTGTGCAACGTGAGCTCATGGGCTCCCATGAAGTGTTTGATTAGATTTTCTATTAAATTTGCATTGATGTCAGCGTGATTAGAGGGACAATAGAGTGCTGGGTACCAGGCCGTTAGTAAGTTTGGTAGGCTACTAATGACCATCAGCGGCTATAGAACTGGGAGAAGCCTAATTACAGTGACGACGCGGTCACGTGGAATTTGACTGCCATCATGACTCGTGACCGCCGGTGTGGTGGTAATACGGTCACGTAACAGCCCTCGTACCTGCCACCACTGACAGGCAGAAATATTGACGACATCATATCCATGCCAGAATACTTTTGTTTGTGGAAGTGGGCCTCTTCGAGTTAGCCACAGAATACATTACCAGTTACATTTACCTATAATGATTACAAGTCATGTTTCAAGCTATAGGGCACAGATGCTTTGTAGCAGCCCCTTATTTTTGGGCCACCTGCCACAGTAGGTAACCTGCCAAGGGCCATGTGCTTTAGTTAGTATTTAGAAGTTCTGTTGCGTGCGGTGTGTGTTTGGTGGTAACCACAAGCCCCCCGTCCCCCTTGGTGCTGGGGGGACTGCCCCACCTTCCCTCCAATATGACTTCCATTCCAAACTCCCCTCCACCTGTGCAACCACTCCCCAATCTCTGCACTGAAGTAGCTCTACCTTCAGCTGTCACTAACTCTCGCTGGGTGACTCGTCTGCTGGTTGTTTCAGCACACTCTTGGCTGTAAATTGCTGCAGTCTGGTAGCGCTCCCTTTTCATGTTCCTTTCATGTTCTGGTCGTCGTGAAAGTGAATCGCCCTCCCTAATGTATCGTACCCCCAGGCAGATGTGGTCCAGCCTGGCCCAGTCCCGCCTCATTGAGCAGCATGACCAGCGCTGATAGTTTGATGTGGTTCTCATTACACTGACAAAAATCACCGGCGTGACCGGCGCTCGCACGTCAACTCTCTTAGCTGGAATAATGACTGGAGGCCAGCCGGTCATAGAGACGAGGAAAGAAGAAGTGGTTTGTGTACAGACGTAAAGAAAAAGGGAAATACCCATTGTGTTGTGAAAAAGTATGGTATGTGTGATAAACTGCTGAACCACTGATAAACAGCAAGACACAATCATATATCTTTACTATGTGGATGGGTAAACAGAGAGAGATGGGTGGGTGGCACAGGAGGTTGGTGGAACCTTAATTGGGGAGAACAGGCTGTTGGTAATGACTGGAGCGGGATCAATGGAATGGTATCAAATACATCAAACACATGATTTCCATTTGTTTGATGCCGTTCCATTTGCTCTGTTCCGGCCATTATTATGAGACGTTCTCCCCTCAACAGCTTCCACTGGTGGGTGGGTGAATTTAGGGATTGAAGGATGGATGGACAATCATACAGGCAGAAGACAAACAAGACCAATAACACCCGGCATTATACCTAAAGCGGACACGGCCATTGGCTGCACAGAGTCGCACTAAGAGAAATTACATGCAGCCTTGTTTACGAGTTCAACCACTGGAATGTGAGATGTAATTACAGCTCCATTAGGCTGATAGAAATCATTTTTTGTTTAATGATTTTCAATATGAGTGTCATTATTTCTATTGAGCCCACACTTTCTCGTTCTGAACTTCTAACGCGAGTGGGACAGGTGTGGCTTCTTGACAATAATCACAAGAGCAGCTTCTCACCGATGTGACCGTTCTAAAGCAGTTACAGCTGGTACACCGCCAAAACACCAGCTATGCGGGTGTCTGCTATCGCAGGTTAACGCTTGATCTGCATGAATCTAGGACTTAGACACTGACATGACACAGGCAGACAAAGAACAGACATCCAGACATCTTTGTGATCAAGCAGAGTGAGTTATTTCCTCAGCTGTGAGGGCCAGGTGTGTGTGACTGTGATTTGGGCTGAGAGGCAGCAGTTCTGGGGCGTAGAACGTAATAACGTGCCTGTGATTAAGAGGCAGAGACTGGGGCATACAGGGAGCTGCCTGCTCATTCAGATAAACATCTTCTGACACGATAGCCCTGTATACCATGTTTGTGTGTGTGACTCCCAGAGAGGGCCCACAGCTGCTTGTTTTGGAGAGAAGATGCTACACACACACACTGTCTCCCCTGCCTTAAGTCACTTAGTGCGCTGACTCATACACACAGTCCCAATGCCAGACCCCCCCCCCCCCCCCCCCCCCGCCTGGACCACTCACACAACCATAAACCCCACAGACTCACACACACAGACTCACTCACAAAGACTTACAGACACAGACTCACACACACATGGGGGGGAAACAAACACACGCAAGTCTGCCTCCCTCACAGCAGCTCTCAAAAGGTTGGCTAGTTTTGAAACGTGACTGTTTGCACATCAGGTGTTAATGTGTTTGTTTTTTCAGCAGGAGGTGTACAGACGTGCGTGTGAAGAGAGTTGCATTTTTTTAGTGTATGTCTTTTGAGGGTGGGTGGCTGAGGGTGGGTGGCTGTGGGTGGGTGTGTGGGTGTGTGAGTCTGTGTCTAAGTCCTAGATTCATGCAGATCAAGCGTTAACCTGCGATAGCCGAGGGGTGTGTGTATTCACATCTGTCCGGGTGTGTGTGTCATTCCAGGAGTGTGTGTCTGGGCCAGGAGTGTTGCAGGGAGGTCAAACCCCGGTCCAGGTAATTTGCCACAGATGAAACCCTATGCCATTCCAGGGGACCCACACAAACAAACGTTTCAAAGCTGCAGGAAATCTATTAGCACCTGGTGGGACTCTCTCCTCCCTGTCCCCCTCCCCAATCTCACCTCTCCACGCCCCAACCCAGTTAATAAAGCCACACAAGACCACAGCAGTCCCGCTGTGCCAATAAAAGGGCCTTGCGCCAAGGGCAGGCGTGGGTGGGGGTCTATGGTGGCAGGGGTTGAAGGGGAGGCTAATTTATTTAGGCTTGTCCTCCAACACACGTGGAGCCCGTTAGCAGTGAATGAGGTGCCAGACAACCTTGCAGCTGCGGCCACACCAACTAAGAGCTTTTATAGTGATGGTCAGTGATGGTCTCCCAGCTTAGCCTTGCATTGTTGGTAGAAGTTGCCCATAACTACTGGTCCAGAGTCAGATGTTTGTGTTCAGTATAGGTGTTAGGGTTTGGGTGATCTGATCCTAGATCTGTGATTAGAGGTAAAGTATTGGATCTTCACCCAGACTTTCTGCTGCCCCCAGAGAAAAGGATGCTCACCCTCGTTTAGTCAGCCAGCATGTGTTCAACACCCTGGGTTTTACAACTCAGGTGACCACCAGCTATGTGTCTGTCTCATGCTTTGACAACTTCCAGATAAAACAGTGTGAATAACCACGGCAGTTTACTTTAGCTTACCTCAGCTTCAGCGTGCTAAATCAATTAGCCTTTAGCCTTGACGTAGGCACAACGCAGACTGTCTATATCTCTCCATCCTCTGTTGTTCGTCCTTCTAACTACATTACCTAAGTCAACTGGATTTGGAGCGGGCGGTCGCCTGCCTGCGTCCGGTTTTCAAGTTAATTGGATTTATGTACAGGAATGTTTTCCGAAGCAGCACTTGTGAAATACCTCCACATCTGCTCTCCATTAGCTAGTGGATGAAACACACCACCATATGGAGAGGAGAGCCCCTAACACCTTGATTCACTGGGTTAAGATTCTGTGATTGTGATTTTATTATGGGGACGTTAGGGGAAAGACTTGGTTTCTGCTCAGTGAGCAAAGCTTTATCGCTTTCTGTCTGTAAGCTCTCCTCCTGTCTGTCTAGTGCTCTCTTGCTGTGCCATATGAACAGTGGTCCCTCCTTCTAAAACTCTCCATCTCCCTGTCACTCTTCATCTGTGTGTCCCATTGGTTTCAACTCAGTGAGCACAAAGCTTTATCGCTCTCTTTTTCTCTCTCTCTCTTTCTATCTCTCTCTCTCTCTCTCTCCTTTTGTCTATCTCCTTCTCAATTCAATTCAATTCAAGGCATGGGAAACATATGTTAACGTCATAAACAAAAGTGAAATAAACAATAACAATTAACAGTAAACATTACACTCACAGAAGTTCCAAAAGAATAAAGACATTTCAAATGTCATATTATGTCTATTTACAGTGTGGTAACGATGTGCAAATAGTTCAAGTACAAAAGTGGAAATAAATAAACATAAATATGGGTTGCATTTACAATGGTGTTTGTTCTTCACTGGTTGCCACAACAGGTCACATATATTGCTGCTGTGGATGGCACACTGTGATATTTCACCCAGTAGATATGGGAGTTTATCAAAATTGGGTTTGTTTTCAAATTATTTGTGGATATGTGTAATCTGAGGGAAATAGGTGGCTCTAATATGATCATACATTTGGCAGGAGGTTAGGGAGTGCTGCTCAGTTTCCACCTCATTTTGTGGGCAGTGTGCACATAGCCTGTCTTCTCTTGAGAGCCAGGTCTGCCTTCTCAATAGCAAGGCTATGCTCACTGAGTCTGTACATAGTCAAGGTTTTCCTTAAATTTGGGTCAGTCACAGTGGTCAGGTATTTTTCCATTGTGTACTCTCTGTTTAGGGCCAAATATAATTATTTTTTGTAATTCTTTCCAATGTGTCTTTTTGTTTTCTCATGATTTGGTTGGGTCTATTTGTGTTGCTGTCCTAGGGCTCTGTTGGGTCTGTTTGTGTTTGTGAACGGTGCCCCAGGACCAGCTTGCTTAGGGGACTCTAATTCTGCTCTGCATGCATTATTTGGTGTTTTACGTTGTACAATGGGACATTTTTGCAGAATTATGCATGCAGAGTCTCAATTTGTTGTTTGTCCCATTTTGTGAATTAGTGGTTGGTGAACGGACCCCAGACCTCACAACCATAAAGGGCAATGGGTTCTTGTGTGTCAAATTTTATGTTTCTTTTGATTGCATAGAAGGCCCTTCTTGCCTTGTCTCTCAGCTCGTTCACAACTTTGTATACTTTTTTGTGTGCTCTAGGGCAAAAGTGTCTAGATGGAATCTGTATTTGTGGTCCTGGCAACTGGACCTTTTATGGAACACCATTATTTATGTTTTACTGAGATTTACTGTCAAGGCCCAGGTCTGACAGAATCTGTGCAGAAGATCTAGGTGCTGCTGTAAGCCCTCCTTGGTTGGTGACAGAAGCACCAGATCATCAGCAAACAGTAGACATTTGACTTCAGATTCTTGTAGGGTGCTGAAGACTGTTCTAGTGCCCTCGCCAATTTGTTGATATATCTGTTAAAGAGGGTGGGGCATAAGCTGCATCCTCTCTCTCTCTCCCTCTTTTCCTCACTGTTCTCCCTTTTTTGCTCTCTAACACATTCTCATCATTCCTTTTGCCCATTTGGTGTTTCCCTACATTTCCGTACCTCTCTCTCTGGAATGTAATTCTTTCTCTCCTCCCCTTCCTGCTTCTCCACCTGTCACTATTTTCCTCAAAGTCAACACTACTTTCTATGTTAAGTCAACACTACTTTCTATGTTAAGTCAACACTACTTTCTATGTTAAGTCAACACTACTTTATATGTTAAGTCAATACTACTTTCTATGTTAAGTCAACACTACTTTCTATGTTAAGTCAACACTACTTTCTATGTTAAGTCAACACTACTTTCTATGTTAAGTCAACACTACTTTCTATGTTAAGTCAACACTACTTTCTATGTTAAGTCAACACTACTTTCTATGTTAAGTCAACACTACTTTCTATGTTAAGTCAACACTACTTTCTATGTTAAGTCAACACTACTTTCTATGTTAAGTCAACACTACTTTCTATGTTAAGTCAACACTACTTTCTATGTTAAGTCAAAGCCAACACTACTTTCTGTTTAACCTTTGATATCCTCACCGCTAAAGCTGTTTATGTTGTCCAGTTACTATCCATGCTTCACCGGACCCAGAGAGGGAAAACTAACATGTGGGTCCTCCAACCTCCGTGACCTCTCATCTGTAACTGGAGAGGGGAAACAGGACCCACCTAATTGGGGCGAAGCGTTGGGGGTGGATGGAGCTGTTAGGGGTGGAGGAGGATTGTTATTCTAGCATCAGGGGGTCAGAGGTGAAAAAAAGGAGATCACACAGACCAATTAGCCCCCCTCTGGGGTGTGAGTGGAGGAATGGGGTGAGGGTGGTGAGATGAGGTGAGGGAAGTGGGATTAGGTGAGGGGAGTGGGATAGGGTGAGTGTAAATAAGGTGTAAAGGGGTGGGACGGGTATCGCTATATTACCCAGGTGGCCTAGAGGCGGGGTGTGTGTGTGTGTGTGTGTGTGTGTGTGTGTGTGTGTGTGTGTGTGTGTGTGTGTGTGTGTGTGTGTGTGTGTGTGTGTGTGTGTGTGTGTGTGTGTGTGTATACTGTACATGCTGGTACTGTACATGCTTAAATGCATAAGCATGTACAGTACCAGTCAAAAGTTTGGGCACACCTACTCATTCCAGGGTTTTTATTTATTTTTACTATTTTATACATTGTAGAAAAGTAGTGAAGACATCAAAACCGTGAAATAACACATCTGGAATCAGGTAGTAACCAAAAAGTGTTAAACAAATCAAAATATATTTTATATTTGAGATTCTTCAAATAGCCACCCATTGCCTTGATGACAGCTTTGCACACTTAGCATTCTCTCAACCAGCTTCATGAGGTAGTCACCTGGAAAACATTTCAATTATCAGGTGTGCCTTCTTAAAAGTTAATTTGTGGAATTTCTTCCCTTCTTAATGCATTTGAGCCAATCAGTTGTGTTGTGACAAGGTAGGGGTGGTATACAGAAGATAGCCCTATTTGGTAAAAGACCAAGTCCATATTATGGCAAGAACAGCTCAAATAAGCAAAGAGAAATGACAGTCCTTCATTACTCAAACTATCAAGCTCTATGATGGAACTGGGTCTCATGAGGACCGCCACAGGACCGGAAGACCCAGAGTTACTTCTACTGCAGAGGATAAGTTCATTCGAGTTAACTGCACCTCAGATTGCAGCCCAAATAAATGCTTCACAGAGTTCAAGTAACAGACACATCTCAACATCAACTGTTCAGAGGAGACTGCGTGGATCAGGCCTTCATAGTCGAATTGCTACAAAGAAACCACTACTAAAGGACACCAATAAGAAGAATAGACTTGATTGGGCCAATAAACATGAGCAATGGACATTAGACCGGTGGAAATCTGTCCTTTGGTCTAATGAGTCCAAATATGAGATGTTTGGTTACAACCGCCGTGTCTTTGTGAGACGCAGAGTAGGTGAACGGATGATCTCTGCATGTGCTGATCGCACCGTGAAGCATGGAGGGTATTTGATGGTGTGGGGTTGCTTTGCTGGTGACACTCAGTGATTTATTTAGAATTCAAGGCACACTTAACCATCATGGAGATACGCCATCCCATCTGGTTTGCGCTTAGTGGGACAATCATTTGTTTTTCAAGAGGACAATGACCTAAAACACACCTCCAGGCTGTGTAAGGGCTATTTGACCAAGAAGGAGAATGATGGTACTGCATCAGATAACCTGGCCTCCACAATCACCTGACCTCAACCCAATTGAGATGGTTTGGGATGAGTTGGACTGCAGGGTGAAGGAAAAAAAGCCAACAAGAGCTCAGCATATGGGGAAACTCCTTCAAGACTGTTGTAAAAGTATTCCTCATGAAGCTGGTTGAGAGAATGCCAAGCTGTCATAAAGACAAAGGGTGGCTACTTTGAAGAATCTAAAATCTAAAATATATTTGTATTTGTTTAACATGTTTTTGGTTACTACATGATTCCAGAAGTGTTATTTCATAGTTTTTATGTCTTCACTATTATTCTACAATGTATAAAATAGTAAAAATAAAGAAAAACCCTGGAATGAGTAGGTGTGTCCAAACTTTTGACTGTATATGTTCATTTCAGGGGAGAATGACTGCTCCCTCGTATTGAAGCCACAGATGTTCAAGACAGAAAACAGGATCCCCATTATAATGACTGGGAAAATGGCAATCTTTTTACCAATAATTTATTCTACTACACCAGATATATGTCCTTGAAGCGACTATTAAAAAATCAGACAAACACTTGCTAATGGCAGCCTGCATTACCCCGGCCGGCATTACCCCGGCCGGCCTTCAACTTGAGTTACATAATGAGAAGGGGCAGCACTGAGCTAGCATGCAACATCACTTCCTGGAGTTGCTCAAATTGATCATGTTGTCTCTATGAGACGCCCTCTTAACCAACTCCATTTGGCTTCAATGCTCTATTGAGTCCTCACATGGGAATGAATGGGGTCACGTGATCGAAGGCTTTGTCTGGCTGGTGCTGACAAGGTCTGTCCTTGTGGAGTCCAAGGTCCACCCTCCTTTTATCCTCCTGGTGAGGAACACCACCCATCCCTCTGGCTCTCTCCCTTCCTCCTCTCCTCACCTCTCCTGTCCACACCTCTCTGCTTAGCTCAGCACTCCTGTCCACTGGGCACTGTGGGTGTTGGTGAAAGGGAGTGAAAGAGAGAGCAGTAGGAAGGATATAGACAGTGTCGCCAGAAAGAGAAAGGAAGGTGGAAAGGGAAGATGGAGGGCGAGAAAAAGAGAGAGAGAGAGAAAGGGGAAAGATGTGGAGAGAATCGGAGCAAGAGGTGAGCAGATGTGGGTAGAATGAGAGAAATATTGACGGAAGTTGTTTTCCGGCCAGACAACCCACTGGGCACAGACGTCAGTTCAACGTCTAGGTGAAAACATTGTTAGAATTATTTTCGGAACTCAGTCATGGTCTCAACTTAGTATTGAGAGTAAGAATAGTAGAGTAGACTAGATGCAACTTGCATCCACAGCGTTTCTCCTATGTCAGTCACCGACAGTCACTCAATTAGCCATGTCAGCTAACCATTTTTGGATTGGTAGTTAGCTGGCTAGACTATCTATACTTGTAGTAATCATGGCTGAATACCAATTGGGCATGCAGGGCATGTGCCCAGGGGCCCTGACCTCCAGGGGGCCCCGTTGATTTTGTTAGTCTTTCTCACTCAGATATCATCATTTCATGGCATACATTACTACAAAATGTGTAGAAGGGCATGAAATTATCTGTAAAACTGCAACAACAAAAAATATCTCTGCCCCATAAAAATGCAGTTTTCTCTCCGCCCTATGGCAAAATGTGTAGAATTGCAGAAAACTTGCTTTAAAGGTTCAATTTTTTATTTTTTTATTTTACCGTTATTTTACCAGGTAAGTTGACTGAGAACACGTTCTCATTTGCAGCAACGACCTGGGGAATAGTTACAGGGGAGAGGAGGGGGGATGAATGAGCCAATTGGAAGCTGGGGATTATTAAGTGACCATGATGGTTTGAGGGCCAGATTGGGAATTTAGCCAGGACACTGGGGTTAACACTCCTACTCTTACAATAAGTGCCATGGGATCTTTAATGACCTCAGAGAGTCAGGACACCCGCTTAACGTCCCATCCGAAAGACGGCACCCTACACAGGGCAGTGTCCCCAATCACTGCTCTGGGGCATTGGGATATTTTTTAGACCAGAGGAAAGAGTGCCTCCTACTGGCCCTCCAACACCACTTCCAGCAGCATCTGGTCTCCCATCCAGGGACTGACCAGGACCAACCCTGCTTCGCTTCAGAAGCAAGCCAGCAGTGGTATGCAGGGTGGTATGCTGCTGGCGAATGAAGCTGTTTTTTTCTTATTATCTTAATATCAAATAATTTCTGGGTAACAGAATGTTTTCAATTCAAATGGTCAAAAATAAACAAAAATTGCCCCATGGCAAAATTTGTAGAATTGCAGAAAATTCACTTTAAAATGTACATTTTTCTCTCCACCATCAAGAGGGGGCCACTAAAATGTTTTTCTGCGAGGTGGGGGGGGGCTCAAACAATCTCTCTTAGGGCCCCCAAAAGGCTACAGTCTGCCCTGTCTCCATTTCTCATTTGACAGGTCCACTCATTATGTTGTATTGCATTATAATGTTTTGAGCTTTTAGCCTCCCTCTCCGGGCCTAGAACACACAGAGACTGTCACTGACTATGTCCTGACAAGGAGAGAGTGAGGCTAGGCAGTGGTAGGTGGGCCTATAGCAGGGAGAGCTTTGGCTCTGGAGCTGAGAGAATTAGCTATGGGAGGGGAGTGAAGGACTGACTGATGGGGTTTTAATGGGGTGGTATATAACAGAACCCGATCTCGCGAGCTGGAAGGAGATCACACACATGGTCCCGGTCCAGCTCTTCCCGCCAAATGAACCGTAGTGTATCATAGCCAGGAGGCCGCTTCTAACCGTGAGGTCATCCCAATTTAGGGAAATGGAGTGGGGAATGATGCTTTGTTTTCAGTTGTTGATGTGATTCCAAAACCCGGCCCTATTCCAATTTCTCTGGAGTAGATAGCCTACAGAAGTGGATACTGGACATACTACTTTTTTACACCTTTATTTAACTAGGCAAGTCAGTTAAGAACACATTCTTATTTTCGATGACGGCCTAGGAACGGTGGGTTAACTGCCTTGTTCAGGGACAGAACGACAGATTTTTACCTTGTCAGCTCGGGGATTCGTTTTTGCAACCTTCCGGTTACTAGTCCAACGCTGTCACGTTCTGACCTTTATTTCCTTTGTTTTTGTCTTTAGTTAGTTGGTCAGGGCGTGAGTTGGGGTGGGCAGCCTATGTTCTGTGTTTCTATGTTTAGGTTTGTCATTTGGCCTGATATGGTTCTCAATCAGAGGCAGGTGTTTTTCATTGTCTCTGATTGGGAACCATATTTAGGTAGCCTTTTTCACTACCTTAGTTTGTGGGATCTTGTTTTTGTACAATTACTGTGTAGCCTGCAGACCGTTACGTTCGTTTATCTTTATTATTTTTTGTGGTGTTCATCAAAATAAAGAAAGACGTACGCTTACCACGCTGCACCTTGGTCTCATTCCAACAACGGATGTAACAATTCAGCTGGTACCTAAAAATGGGAAGGTTTCCAGCTGTGTTTGTCCCCCTCCCACTCGCTCGCCACACCAAGCGCAAAACGCCATACTGTAGGACTGTAGATCCTGTCACTGTCACCCAAAAGTGCCCCCGATGGGATGCCGCCATGAAACCCGAAAGGCAGCCTGAAGCTACTGTCTATCAGCTCTTTATACGTCGTTATGATGTGGGTCTGGGACTGAAATAACTGGCATGGCATTTTATTACTGACCCAGAAATCTGATGGCAAGCCATTGCTTTGGGGCAGCGTTCCAAGATAAAGGCGGCCTGCCTCCAACATTCCTGCGTTCTCAACTTCTCAGTCCTTACTATGTTCAGTTTTTTCGTATTTTGGGGAATTTCTGATGATTATCTTAGTACATGCTGCGATTTAGAATGTAAGCAAATAACTCAATGATTATTTTCCCCCACTCATATTTTGTCTAAAATATTGCTTTCGCTTGGACATATATATATAAAATATATATTAAAAAAAAAATGTGATGGGGAAAAATAATAATTTAGTTAATTTGCTTACATTCTAAATGTAGAATACTAGAGAATATTGCAGCAAATGCCACAGATGCCACGAGACAAATACATATGTGGCATTTGCTGCAATATTCTCCAGTAGTCCTATATTTTGTTTCTCTCGTTTTGGAATTATCACTCATCTATACCATTCATGAGCCTACCCTATGAGCACAGACTTTTAAAAAAGTTTGGAAATAGGTTACGTCGTTAAAAATACTTTGAAAATACATATTTCAACTAATTTTGCTCACGGGGTACATTCATTTCACATAAACTATAGATAGCCAACTACTTTATGGAACTTGCATTCCACAAATTCTAAATTTCATTTTAGGGAAGATAATTTGTGTTCAGGATTTTTTTTTAAAGCACCGTCTTTGTTATGGATCACAGGAGTTACCTAGACTAACCCCCATGCGTTTAGGTGCAAGGCGTTTTTTTGCGCATTTTGCCAGCACTTAGGTCATTGGGGGCATTAGTCAATGCGCTGATTAAAGTTTCTACATGCATGTGCAAATCGTCCCAGTTTATTCTGCAACTTCAGCCAAAAATTGGAAAAGTGTGTAGGGGGGGGGGGTCAAGCCTACTTCTCAAACATGGTTTCATATCTTATCATCAACCCAGTCCCGCTGAAGCATTGGACCCGTACGCGTTCTGTCCAACTGTATTCAAATGTGCCACATGAAACCAAAATGCATAAAATTCTACGTATTAGCTCTCAGTTACAAGGGAAAATACATGTATCCGGTTTGCCCCCCCCCCCCCCCCCCCCCAGCTGCTTAAAATAAACATATTGACAAACGCACTTTGCGTGAGGCTGTTAGAAACTCTCCTGAAGAAGGGACGAGAGTGCGGTTAAAGTGCTGGTTAATTGCCGTGCAGCTGGGGGAGGGGAACCGGTTTGATAAAGCGGACTGGGGGGTTGAACCAAGGACGGCTTCTTTCCAGTAAAGGGGGGCATCGCTGGCTGCACTGTGGGCTCTTCCTGTTAATCCCAGATCGGACCATATAAACAGGTATAACGCGGAGAGGACGTTTAATCAATCCACGCCGCAAACCTTGGATTAGGATAATACACTCTACTCCATCAAAAATGAAGGCAGATATCATCTGGATTTACAAACTTTTCTTGTGTGTTGTGCTCGCTGTGAATTCAGGTAAATCTTACTAGGCAATATGACCTAACGGTAAACTATGTATAGCCTACATAGCCCGTCATTGATATTCGGTTTAGTCGCTGTGCGTATAGGCTATATCATTTTCATAGGCATGAAAGGGAACGAGTTCTCTAAATATATCACACAGATCAGAAGACTTGTAAGTGAAATGGATTGAAGTGTAGCACTTCCATAGACCATTCATTTATAACCTACGTTTAACTGGCCTGCAGACTTACTTTTGCGCAGAAATATTGCATATGTCATGAAGACTAAAAGGTTTATTTGTATTGGTAGCCTAAACGTAAAACATTATTACATTAGTGGTTGATACATTGATACGCTGCAACATCTATCAAAATCCACAGTGGTGATCAATGGTCTGAATTATTTCGAGGAATTTGATACTGGTTGATATTGTAATTGGAATGTGGCGAGGTGGCCATGTCTTTAGTTTGTCCCTATGTGTGCATTAGCAGGCTGGTGCGGCAGGGAATGCGCCTTGCGCTTTACATTTACATTTACATTTAAGTCATTTAGCAGACGCTCTTATCCAGAGCGACTTACAAATTGGTGCATTCACCTTATGACATCCTTTGGCATGTAGGCTAAGGTAACACGATGATGCTGCTTAGTAGAGAGGATAATTTGTGCAACACTGATTTTTGGTCAAAACTTAACAGATATTCTCAGTTTCAGAGATGTTCTTTAAAAAAGAGGCATATGTTGAATTGAACAGATATTCTCGATTTCAAATATTTTCTTTAAAAAAGAGGCCTATATTGATCGTTGCCCATATCAGTGTTAGGCTATATTTATTAAATGGGCCGAGTGGTTCAATTGACTCGTAATAAAATGTGCACGTCAGTGAGAAATTACTTTATGTTTTCACTGTCATAAATACCTAATGTATGTCGGCCTGATGCATGCGTTATGCGCGGCCATCTGCGTAAAGGTAACTATAGTACACGTCAAAGAGTTAGACCCTCTGCGCTGCAGTCATGTTTTTGAAGTGCGTCTGCTGGCGATATAACTGCTTTGTCATTAACATTTTCTATAGGTCATGGTCATTTATGTAATAGGCCCTTTACTGTCCCTGGAACGATAAATGCAGCTACTGAAATAATTTCGTGCAGCTATCCACGCAGCTGATATGTTGATCTAAAACACCTACATAGACTTATAACTAACTGCTCAGGGAAAATTACTAATTAACTTTATTTTAATTCCTGAGCTCAGTCAAGGTAAATTGAATTGCTCTGGTTAAACCCAGTGGATGTTGTGCGCATGCCCGAATGGTCAGATTGGGAATCCCGCGTGTGCGCGCAGAGGTGAGCTGCACTATAGCCACATCTGGACGCAGAGCCGAGTTCCATTAACTCCCTCGCAAATTTTCACTTACACAGATTTAATGCGTATGCAAATTCGATACCGAGACGCACCTTTAACCGGTTCCTTTGCTGTTTAAAGAGGATATGCGTTTTATTGGATACAGGTCCTCTCCACGTTGGAAAAAGGAACGGAACCCCTCATCCCACATTGACATGTTTAACGTTATTGCCAAGATAGTGGACTAAAACCTAATCCGCTAATACCAAACCGAAGTTTGTCTTTTGGCACCACTCCCCCAAAAAACTCGGACTATATCTGACCAAGGTTGGTCAACTTAAAAAATGAATACGCCTAAATCTAATATTGCGTTAGTGAGAAACAGAATGTTTCTTTCTCTCTATCTGAGGGAGAGGAAGAGTCTAAGTGAAGTGTAATTGCGCGGCGTGAGGAGGGATGCATGTTAGAACAACAGCGTGATGAGTCCCAGATCTAGTATTAATGCCGCCCAGGCATTGTGTTCTCCCAGAAACCATTCCGACCACGGCGAGTCCCACAGACAACACAGTGAGCTGCAGAGTACAGACACAACGAATTGTCTCTGATGTGGGCGCATTAACATGTTTCTTAAATTCAAAACTCCTAAGCACTTTTCAATTGAGAATTTTTCACTCTGGCCACAAATGATGAACGAAAGACTGCACCACTAAAGTATATGCTCTTTAACTACTTTATGTATGGTTTTCAATAATGAGAACTCTGAGAGACCATGTGATAACAAGTTTATTATCTTCAGTCCTATAAACCCCTTCACACCAAAAGTATGTCTACTTGTAACTTCTCATATGTTCAAATGAGGTCCCTGTAGCTTTCTTATATGTAACTTAATATCTGCCAGGAGACATTAACAACCCTTAAAAGTCTAAGCCGTTGGGGAGGTCTACTAAGCTAACATATGGAATTGTTTTAAGATGGTCATACCATGGATCATTTAGCTATTTGATTTACAATTTTAGGACCCCTGTAGGTATCAACAACATATATTCAAATATTTAATTTGGCCTCTACTACTATAGCCCATAGAAACACATTGAATAACACATTCATAAATGGCAAAACCAACAGTCCAAAAATAAATCATAAGGAATAAGGTTTTGAAGTGTTATATCTAAGAGATATAAGAAAGCTCAGGGTGTGTGTGTGTGTGTGTGTGTGTGTGTGTGTGTGTGTGTGTGTGTGTGTGTGTGTGTGTGTGTGTGTGTGTGTGTGTGTGTGTGTGTGTGTGTGTGTGTGTGTGTGTGTGTGTGTGTGTGTGTGTGTGTGTGTGTGTGTGTGTGTGTGTGTGTGTGTGTGTGTGTGTGAGAGAAATCGAGGAGATATTGAGAAGGTCAATGATCCCAAAAAACCTAGTGGACTCAGCAGTGCAGTCAAATACATTTGAGGGATGATGATTCATTGGTTCTTGCCTATAAACTGCTGACTTCACTTTTTTAATGATGGGGCAGCTCTGGGCTTCATACAAATTGATTGAGGGAAGCTGAGTTAGTG